>NC_031781.1:2392513-2438476 GCF_001522545.3 Parus major | reverse complement strand
CTCTGCTGGGTGTCCTCCTGTCCCTTTTGGGCTGTGGTGGGTTCCAGTGCCCTCCTGTCCCTTTTGGTCTCTTGATTGTTGGCCACGGGGACTTCCAGCTCCCATCACACAGTGCAGATTTTGGGCAGAAGGGATGCTTTGCTAAGAAAATATGGTCAAAACTGACTGGGACAGAAGGGAGCAGAGAAACCAGTTCCATATTTAAGTCCAGGTGCCTTCCTTTAATTATTTTGGAATGGAATCTGAGGTGGAAGATGCTCTCTGCCCTGACTCCTTTCCTCTGTAAAGTGTGTGTGCAGAGATGGGGATGGGGGTGATTTATTTCTGGTGTGGTGCTTACAAAAGGTGAGCCCTGATAAAAAGGTCTTGTGGGAATGGCTTCACCTCTGGAATTTAGAATGGTCTGGAATTTAGAATGGTCTGGAATTTAGAATGGCTTCACCTCTGGAATTTGGAATGGCTTCACCTCTGGAATTTAGAATGGTCTGGAATTTAGAATGGCTTCACCTCTGGAATTTGGAATGGCTTCACCTCTGGAATTTAGCAGCTGTTTTGCCTTCTCATTTCTTTTTCTGCATTACACATAAGAAAGTGGCTGAAGAAGTCAGTGTGGATTTCTTCCCCAGTTAAAAAAAAATAAATCCCAAACTCATTCATAAAATTATCTTTACCCAAAAGCCTAGGTATACTTAATAAATGATTGAAAACATAAAAAAATCTCAGTATACACCTCAAGAAATTTAACCTTAAGTTATGTAAGTTATATATTACAAAAGATAAAGTAACAAAAGAAATGAACTAACAAATATAAATTTTGTGAAAACAAAACAAAAAAAAATTTATAAATTATATAATAATATTATATTTATTATATTTATTATATTTATATTTATTATATATATAACTATAATAAACAAAAAATGTCAATACCCAACCATCAACCTAACCATCAAATGTTCTATTTCTCCTATCCCAACCCCTCACCCCACTAAAATAAAAAACACCCCCAAAAATATAAATTAATAGCAATAATCAATAACAATAATTAATTAAGAATAATAAATATATAATATACATAATATACAAATATAATAAATTAATAACAAAATCAATACCAATTAATAAAATGTAAATTAATTAAATTTATAAATTAAATTAATAACATTTAACCTAAAAGTAATTGTTAAATTCTAATAACAAAAACATATAAATTATATGGAATCCAAACATGATGCAAATAATATAGAATAAAAAATAAAAATGATGTTGAATGTGACCAAAATAAAGTTAATAAAGACCTCACAGTGCTGTACTTTACATTAATAATTGAAAAAACATTAGGAACAAACCAATATTTTTGGTCTGTGTGAAGAACAAGTCTCTAATTTGATTTGAGAGTGTAGTTCTGACAGACTGGAATATTTTGTTAGGCTGATATGGGTGGCAGGTTTAAGAGAACACTTTCACCCCCTCAAAACCTGCTTTTTGTGTATTTCTCAGCTCTCCCAGCCTAAAGCCACTAATCCTCTAATAGCCTCAAATTAACTCTGAAGGTCTTTGTTCATCACTGAGCCTTTGGATGCTTTCAAGGAGTGTTCAAAGCAGGCTGCACAATGCTCTGCACCCCTGTGTGCCTGTGAAAACACCTTTTTCCCCTGAAAACACCAATTTTACCCACGAGGCTCTCAGAGCTGGATGCCAATTCCCTCTCTCTGGGGTGAGATTTGTGTTGCCCTCTCTCTGGATGGGCAGGTGAGGCACAGCAGTGTGTGCTGCTGAAGAACAAGAACCACTGCAGAATTCAATGTTTCTCTGGGCCTGCAGGCTGAGCCCACAGCTGAGAACAAATATATTCATTTTATGACTGTGGCCAAGACACCCTAAACCTGTCTCTGACATTTTCCCCCCGTTGTTTGTTCTATTTTTCAATGCTGAAATTGGAATGATGATCCTGGGAGTTGTCTGCACAGCAGAGTTTGCTGGGATTGGTGTTTTTCAGTGCTGTGAACCAGTACAAGGTGATATTTTCCCCTGCTTTGGTGTGACAATGTCACCGTGCCACAAGGTGTGAGCCTGTGCTGTCACAGAGGGTTTGGTTGTGAATGGACCAAGAAAAGCCCAGGGATTGCTGAAGGTCTCATGGAGTGGAAATCCACGGAGGATACCTGGGCTTGGGGCTTGGTTTTGGGGAATTTTGGACTGAAAAAGACCCTGAGGCAAAGTGATGCTGGGAGAGGTGAACTCCTGATATCTTCAACCCCAAAACACCCACAGGTCCCTGCTGATGCATTTACAGAGGAGAAGGTTTGAACATCCTGTCCCTTCATGACTTTAGTGGGGCTGGGTCTTGCTTTAGGGTTGGAGAGATTTGGTAATTGTAGGAAGGGTCAGGGGGACAGAAATGTGCAGTGGCAGTGCCAGGGAAGGGCTCAGAGTGTGGGGCAGGGTTTGGTTCTGGAATCCACATCAGTAATTTGGTCTGACCCTTGTGGTGTCACAGGGACAGGCTGACAGCACTGCCCTCTCCTGCTCTCTTCCAGGAAATAATTCAGAGCCAAAAACTCAATATTTCACTCAGCCATGACTGCCTCACCTTGAAATCCCAGAAGATTTGAAAATCTCATCATTTCCTTAGGAAACTGCAGCTTGAATTAGATAAATGTGTCTTTGGGTCTTTGTTTCTGGAGATGCTCAGTTGGCTTCATTCTGAAATGAGATATTTTCTTATTTGAATCCTATATTTTTTTTTATTTGGCAGAAACCTGCCACCAAGTTCGACATTTTAACAGATAGTTTGGATGGCAAATATGTATGATCTGATGGAAATGGAGCTGCTGTAGCAGCCAAAGTCATCCTCTATGCTGAACAATTTGAATCAAGGAGGGACTCAAAGGACTCCATGTGTTTTACTGATGGCAAACTGGAGCCAGGCTCCAGCCTGTTCCCAAACTGGGGTCTGAGAGCAAGGAAAATAATTCTGCCAAATAATCAGCACTGGTGTGACACAAAGCACAGAAAATATCAGAAAAGCACAGAAATACATTGCATTTTGTGGTACTTTTAAAGGAAGCTTGGCACCGTGGTGGTTTCCAGGAAGTCTTGAGGGTTGGGAGTGAGGTGTGAACCTAAAAATTGGGAATCAGTATTGCTGAAGGAAAGCACAGTGCAGTTGGTCTTTTTCTAAACAAACACATCTCTACATATGAAGTTGGAAATGTATTTCTGTTTTTCCAAGTATAGTCCTGTGAGATTCCCCTCGAATAATTGGATTACACAGGAATAGACTAGCATATAAAAAGGTTTACTTCCAATTTGCTGAATAGCTTAAGTGAATTGTATTTTTTATTATTTCTTTAAGATGTTCATGGTCTGTGTGGGTGGAAAACAGGAGAGAGAGAGAGAGAGAGTTCAGGCAGCACTACGACCTTGCATTAGGAATAAATTGCAGCCTGGAGGAGTTTTGCTTTATGGTCAAATTTTAAAGCCTTTGATAATAGGAAAAGTAAAGAAAATGGATTTGCCATTGCTGCAGAACACACAAAGCTGTGTGTCTCTAACCTGTCCTGGATTAGCGAGGCACGTGCAGGATTTACTGCGGCAGCATCCTGCGCTGGTTCCAGGGGAATTTCAGCACTTGCAGCAGGAAGGGATCTGAACTGAGAACTCTCTCCTGTCCAGGGTTTTTCCCCCAGCCCATCCTGAGTGTGCTCCAGTTTCCCGAGGTCTGTGCTGCTCTGGAGAGAGCAGAGCTGAGATTTAATGTGCTGTGAAAGGCGCTGAGCACGGCACAGAGGGGAGGGAGCGCAGCAAAAAGTTTACGCTCCCGACTTGTCAGCATAATTTTGCCCCTGCAGGATCTTTTTTTTTTCCCTTTTTTTTTGGGGATGCAGAGCATGTGAGACAGGAATGTTGCCTGGCAACTGGAGGGGAGCAACCTTTGCAGGGAAACAGCATCAGGGGAAGAGAAGGGAGAGGGAATAGATGTGGCCCTTAGTGCTCCTTTTAGGACCGAGCCAGGGAATCTTTTGCTGAAGCTCTTCTGCATTTCTTTCTTTCTTTCCCAAACAAGTGACTTGTCTCTGTCTCTCTCTAAGCAGGATGCACCCAGCTGATGAATTGCTGTGATAAAGGAGGTTGGGCACCAGGAAATCATAAAAATTTAGGGTTCCCAGAGTGAATGAAATGCGAGGATGCACTGGAGGAAATGCTGGGTGCTGGAATGGAAAAGGTTAGGTTGCTTGGGCTGAACCCTGCAAAGGCTGGAATGAATTGGGGTAACAAAGGGAGGAGATCCCTCCCACCAAGAAATGGGATGATGTACTCAGGCATGACAGGAGATGGACCTGGTTAACAAATCCCATATTTAGAGTCAGGACTGGGGGTCTGGATTTCATGAAGTTATCTTCATCACTCTCTTCTGGCTTGTGTCAAGTACCAAAAAGAGGGGTGGTGTGTCACCCTGCCAGATTCTGTGGGCACAGCAGAAACCTGGCTCACCCCTCAGGAATTTTAGGTGGAAAGCCAGGGAAAGTATCTGTTCCAGGCTCTTTATTATCAGCTAACTTTAACTGTAGAATCACAGCTGAGACCATCCAAACCACACTCGAAGCATAAAATTCCCCCTCAACTTTTATTCTACAAGTGTAAGCAGAAATAGTGGCTTTAAGTTGGCCTCTGATTGCACAGAACAACACTGGTTGCCTGAAAAACTCTGCAGGAATGGGTATAAAATGGATTTTTATCATCAAACTCTGTGGGCAGTGAGTCCATAAAGCAAAGCTCTTTGAAATTCATTTCCTTTTGGAGTGCAGGAGCTGAAATTCAGGTGCTCTGCTGCAAGAGGCAGAAACAGGAGGTGGGAGAGGAGGCTGCCCAGAATATTTATTTGCATGCAGGACTCTTGGTGCTGACAGAGGTTGGGAGGGAGCACTGAGCAGATTAACAATTAGCTCTGGCTGGGCATGAAGCAGGATGACCTAGTGCTGAGATCAAACATTTCCCCAGCCCGTGGCATCAGCCCCACTTCTCCTTTGCCTGCTAGGAATTGTCAGAATACAGATTTTATTTTTCCAGTGGGTCTGGAATAGCCCTGCAATTGCACAGGTGAGCTGCACGTTATTTTCATGGAACCACAGGATGGTTTGGGGTTGGAAGTGACCTCAAAGCCCATCCAGTGCCACCCCTGCCATGGCAGGGACACCTCCCACTGTCCCAGGTGCTCCAAACCCTGTCCAGCCTGGCCTTGGGCACTGCCAGGGATCCAGGGGCAGCCCCAGCTGCTCTGGGCACCTGTGCCAGGGCCTGCCCACCCTCACAGGGAACAATTCCTGCCCAAATCCCATCCAATTCTACCCAAATCCCATCCAATCCTGCCCAAATCCTATCCAATCCTGCCCTCTGGCACTGGGAGCCATTCCCTGGCTCCTGGCCCTCCATCCCCTGTCAATTGTCTCTCTCCACCTTTCCTGCAGCCCCTTCAGGCCCTGCAAGGCCATGATTTGGGCACCCCAAAACTTCTCTTTTCCAGGTGAACAATCCCAGCTCTCCCAGCAGAGCTGCTCCATCCCTCTGCTCCCCCTGGAGCCTCCTCTGGTGCCTCCAGCAGCTCCAGGTCCTTCCAGGGCTGGAATTTGTCTTCACCTGTGGAAAGCCCTGTGCTGCCTTTTGTGAGGAGCTTGGAAGAGCTCTCAGCAGAGAGGCCAGTGCCTGTGTTTGGGTGGATCACCCCAAAATAGGGCAAAATCCACACCAAAACCTTTCAAAAGGTATAATTTTGTACAAAGCTCCACATCCTGGGAAGACAGGTGCTGGAGCTGCCCACACTGGGGCCTTTTTGGATTGTTTTTTGTGGAGGAACTGGAATTCCAGCACTGCAGACAATGTCCAGCAATTGCAGGGAAAGGAGGATTAGGATGTTTGCTACACTCTAAATTTAGGTTGTTTTGAGGCATCCTGAGCTCTGCTGTGGTGCTGGAGGAGAAGGGTGGGAGATGAGGAACTCCTTCCACTCCAAAGCCTTCCCTTTGCAGGGGGAGCACCAGGGCAGGATCTCACCAGGAGCCAGTGCTGAGACATTCCCCCTCTCCCTCACACAGCTTTTCCCTGCAGAGCTTTGAAACCAGGGAATCCTCACTGATGGGAACCATTTGATTTGGGAATTGCAGAAGGGAAAACACAATGGTGTGGAGTTCTTACCTGGAATTTTGGTGCAATTTAAGGATTTAGGAGGAGAGCAAACAGATGTTTGGGAGTGAGGGCAGAGGAGAGGGAGGTGGACCAGGACAGGAACTGCCCAGACTTTGGGTTGGCTCTTGGGGTTCACTTGGAGCCCTGAGCTTGGGCAGGGTTGGAGTTTTGGGAAGCAAGGATTTGTGTGCAGAACGTGGTGCCTGGAGGGGCTGCCCAGAGCAGAGACCAGGCAAGGGGAAGGGAATAAAGTGGGCATTTCTTGAAGGCCTTCCCCAGGCACACCTCGGGCAGCCAAAGCCTCCCAGAGGCTGCAGCCAGCACGGACAATGGGCACCAGTTTCTCACACAATTACCAGTTTGCTCCAGTTCCATATCGGGCTTCATCCTCCAATTCCAGCTGCAGGCAATGAAGTCATTCAGCCCCAGTTTGCTCCCCACAACTCACTTTTGGTCAGACTTTTTGGGGCCTGGGGCACTGAGGTGTCCCTGAGATCCAGGCCTAGAGAGGAATTGTGTCTGAATAAAACCTGAGGACAGTAACTAACACTGTCTGTGCAGTGTAGAGTTAGGCACTAGAGCAGTACAGGACTTGGAAAATAGAAAAGCTGAAATGCTGAGATGGAACAAAGGCTGTTGTACCCAGCTGCTGTTCCTGGAGGGCTCTACCTGGGTGTTTTCCTTTGCCATCTGAGAGATTCCTGTGCCAATCCCGTTATCCCAGGATAAAACCAGGCAGCAGCACCTGCAGAAGGGCACAGAGCTGCTAACTCTGGGCCATCTGAAAGCTCTGAAGTGACATCCAATTTCATCAACGTCTCATGTTGCAAACCTCACTTGTTAAAGTTTTTTTTCCCACTAGATTTACATATAAACAATTTAGATTTAATGTCAACCAGTGTATTTTCAGAAATAACTCCAGTAAATCCCTTTAATCCCCAGTGTGCTCTGTTAAATATAGTTGTTGTTAAAGTTGAAGTTGATATCATTAAAAGATTTAGCTGGGTGATGTCATACTCTGCTTTATCCAAACCGCCTTTTGCAGTTTAAATAATTAAGCACCAAAAATTTTTCTCAGAGGGCATCCTGAATCCGAGACTATCCAGATATATCTTATTTTTCTCCAGGTTTGGGGATTGTTTGTCTGCATTTAAATACTTTAACAGAGCGAGCCTGGCTGTTACTATTTTATTTGGGTTTTTTTTTGTCCTTTCTTTCGACCTTGGTGTGTCCTTAATCTTTGCTGGCGACGCTGCTGGATTGCTCGGAGGCTCGTCTGAGCGAAGAACCTCGTGTGTGTGATGTCAGCTCCATGCCAGAAGGCTTGGAAGGTGAAGAACACTTAGATTTTCCTCTGAAATGCTTTCTGAAGAATATTCTTTTGTGACAACAAAAATTCCTGTCGCTGGGTTTTGGATTTTGCCGAGAGGTGAAGGGGGAAATCAGCAGCAAAATGGGAACGGGGGGAGAAGAGATTGTAAGGAAATATTTGAAATTACCCTTCAAAGTATTCATGATTTACTTGGCAGAAGAGGTTATAAAACACAAAAGGCTTGAGATTAAAAATAATAAAAAAAGAAAGATGAAAGGAGATGCAGTAAGAAGCTGCAAGTGTTGCTCTTTGAGATTAAGTTGGCTGATCAAATAACAAAAGCTAAAAAGTGTGATCTGCTCTGTTCATAAACTTATCTTGGATTAATTAAATCTGCCATTTATTTATTTTAAATACATGTCACATTGCCATATTAAGGCAAATCTACCTAAAACAAAAGGGCTGCTGGGAAAAATAGAACAATTTGGTTTAAAATCAAGGACATGAGCACAAGCTGAAGATCAGAAGGTTTTATAAACTCCACGTGTGGCTGCCTGATCCCAGCAGCCTGGAATTTATCATCCCTCAGAGTTAGATGGGAAATATCCATCTTCTCCTGAAGCTTTCTGGGAACATTTCAGGAAATTTCACTTTAGTTTGGAAGGTTGTGCTATTTAATGTTTGTCTCCGTGGTCTCACCTCTGCTGAGCTTCTATGAAACAACCCAATTATTTTCCTTTTAGCATCCAGACAAATTCTGGTGATGAGGAAACCTGAGTTTGTGCTCAGCTCTGCCATGAGCAGGCCCACAGACGACAGCAAAGCAGAATTCTGGTGTTGGAACTTTGCAGAGCAGCAACCTGAGCAGAAAATTAATGTTTTTTCCCACTCTTGCTACCCAGGATAAACAAACCCAGCCTGTCTGATGTGAGGAAAGGGAAGAGTCCTTTCAGTCCTGGGACCTGAGCTGCAGGTGCCAGGTGATGCTTTGTGAAGTTATTTTCCACAAATTTTATTTCACAGCCCGGCTCCCACTGGCTACAATGGAAATGTGCTTTGTCACGGGCAAATATTTGCAAACACAGGGAAATATTTGTGAAATAAATGAATGTTAAGTATAAAAACAGTGGAGTTTTATAGAAGAGTCACACGGTTTCCTTCCTGTGCCCTTGCACCAGGTCACCAGAAACTGAGAATTTTCCATGGGAAGTTACTGCAAGTTGCAGGGAAGAGCAGAGGAGTCAGACTTCCCTTGCTGGGTTTGTGTTTTTTAGGAATTTAAATTTTTCAGATTTTCATAGAGTTCATGAACACTTTGAAGTAATCTCTGCCTTCCTGTGTGTGAATGTGAATTTCAAGCCAAGATTTATTTCAGATAGAGGGAAATGAATGGAATTTATCTCTTGAGCAGTTTCAGGGGGAGTAGTGGAGCCATTGCCACCACAAAAATACTGCTGAACAGGTTTCTAGAAAAAATGGTGTTTTCTGTGAGAGGAAATTTTTTTTGGTGTTTTGTTTCCCTCTCTGCTCTCTGCACAGATTGTGACTTTGAACTTGTGCATCTGAGAAAAGCTGCAGCAAAAAATCTTGTGGGAAATGCCTTTAAATCTCTCAAATCCCAGAGTCCAGAGGTGCTGCAGGAGCTGATTCCAGGACCTGCCTTGGCAGGTTCCTCAACTCCTGCTCTCAGCCAGGCAGAAAGGGCTGGGGGAGCTGGTACAGGACTGACAGAGGAAAATATCTGAATATCCCAGGAAATATCTGATGGTCACACCACAACTCTCTGCTCCCCTGAAGAGCCTAGGATGGGTGCAGCAGACTATGGCAACAGAAATCAGCAGAACATGGAAATTCTCCACCTTTTGGACTTGTTTTCAGCTCCAGGATAGAACTGAGAGAGGCACAGACTCCAAGGAAGCTCTTGTGGGGTTTGGTTTTCATCTCCAGCTGCTTCCCAAGACCTCCAATTTGTGCCAGCTGCAAAGCTCATATGACAGGGTGATTTTCCTGATTGGTAGGCAAAACAAGAGGGCTCTGAGACAGAGTAATGAAGCCAGTTGTGCTGCTGCAGGGGCCAGTTGAACGCACTTTGTGGGAAATGGATTCACTCAGCTTCTGCAGGAGATGGGAAAAAATCTCTATTTTCCTAAATTCCTACCCCCCGATTAATTCTGAGCTTTAATCCTGTTTAGAGCCAGCATACATTTTGAAATAAGAAGCTCCAGGCACCCCTCATTTTCCATTAGGAAGGAATATTCTGCTCCTTTGCTCCCTGTGTTTTGAGGAAAGGGATGCTTGCAGTGACCTGCTGGGGTGACCACGCTTTGTTGTGAGCTGGGGACGGAGTCCCAAAGATTCCCTGGAGAATTCAACACCTCTGGGGAGCTGGCCTTGGTCTGCAGCTGGGCAGTGATGGAGCTGCTGCCCTGTAAATTCTGTTTGTGGGTAAATGGGATTCAGAGCTTGAATATCCAGCCCAGACTGTGCTGCATATTTTTTATTTTCCTTCTTCCCTGAACTGCAGCTCTGCAATTCATCTGAATTTACATGTGCCTTTCACATATTTTAAATAACTTTTTGTTTTGTTTTGTCCCTCTCTAGCATTTCTCAATATTGATGAGCTGTTTATTGCCTTGGAGGTCTCTGGTGCCCCAGATTTTACCATCCCACGTGTGTATTCCTCCTCCTGTGTCTCCAGTTCTCACTGCTGCACCAGGCCTGTGTTTCTCTGCATTTTATCTTTGCATTGCAGTCATTAAAAAGCCCTTTTCACATAGAATTACTGCTATAAAACTGTGTTTGTAGCACACCAAGATAACAAAAATAAACCAGATTATCCATAGATAACTGGTCATTTGGAGAAATTGCTGTCACAGCTAAACCAAGTAAAACAAAGCTGTGGGCAGGTCAGGAGAAGTTCAGACTGAGCAGCCCTGAGGTTCTGCAAACCCTGCATGGAACTGATGGCTTGTTACTAACACAGAAAATGCCAAAAAATCCCAGTTCCTCAGGCCTCTCCCTGCTGGTGAAGATGATCATGTTTTACACAGAAGAGCTTCCAGTGTGTTTTTTCCTTTCAGGCCAGGGGTTTTTGGGCACACAGAGTTTGCCTGCACACATCCCTCACACTTGTACTGATGTTTTTAGGGGTGTTACCCCTTGGACAACCTCCATCAGTGTAGGTTCTCTAGCAAGGAGTTCTTAACTCTTAAAGATGCCCAAACTGAAATCATTAGAGGCAAACCCTGTGAGAAATCTGCACGTGGGAAGATGGGTTGAGAAAACATCCAAGGCAATCTTCAGTCATTCACAAATCTACCCAAAGAACCCCAAACCACATGGCCTGCTCTCGAGGAAAGGGTTCTTTCTAGGAATGAGTAACATTTGCTCAGTGTTGTCACCAGCCAGGAGGATCCTGGAGCAGGTTTCCCCCCTCCTCCTCCCTGGATTTTCTGTTTCTCAGGAGGCTTTGGAAGAGCTGCAGCTCCCCTGTGTTTGGATTTTGCTGTCATCACCTGCCCACGCAGCAGATCCTCTGCACTTAGCACAGAAAACAGCCTTACCCTGAGAGGGGGAATTTCTGGATGGAGGCCCACTGGAATTCCTGCTCCCTCTTTGGCACAGGTGAAGTTTTCCAGGTTTCAAGACAGAAGTTGTTTTTTTTTTTACAAGCTCCTAAATTCAGCCCTGCCTCCCTCTCTGCACTCTGGAGCTGCATTTTTCTATGGCCCCTTTTCTCTGAGATGTTTTGTATCCCAGAAGGACGTGGTGCTCTGTTAGAAAGTTCTTGGAACTAAAAATATACCTTTTTAATTAACAATTTTATAATTCTCCTCATTATTAAGCAGAGAGGAAAATCATTAAGGTTGAAAAAGAACCTTCAAACTAACACCACCACGGTGCAAAGTGCCACATATACTTAATTTTTTTTATATTTCCAGGGATTTTTTTACATTTCCAGGGAAATTCCACCACCTCCCAGGGCAGCCCATCCTAATAAATACCTGAACAGTTTGATTTTATGGAAGTAATTTTTAACTTTGAAATGAGGGCGTGTATCAAATGTTTATCTATGATTATTCAAGTGAAAAGAAAGTAAAGGTTCTTTTTAGCCATGAATAAATCTTTTTAAAAGTATGTCATCTGCAATAATTTATTCAAAATATTTTTGTTCTAATTAATTTCTAGAGTGCTAGGAAATATTTGCATAAGGAAATCTTTGTAGTTTTGCCTCCTTTAAAAAATAAAATCAGCCATTCATGATGTAATAATTAGTGAGAAGTACAAAGTGATCTAATACCCATTCTTCTGCATCAAACTGGCTTTCATTTTTAATCATAAATGCTGCCATTCTTAGCTCTGGAATAATTACAATTTCCATCGGGCTGCCATGGGGATGTGCTCAGCCCTGGGAGAAGGAAAACAGGTCACTCCTTTGTTCTCTGTTCAAAGGGCAGACCCAAACTTTTCACCCATGCTGGGAAAGGTGTTGAGAACCTCATCCCATAAACACAGCCACGCTTCTCCCTGAGCTTTTGGCATTGCTGCTTTGCTTTCTGTGCCAAATGTGGGTCTGGAGAGCCTTAGGAAATAAAATCATAAAGATCTGTCCCATTAATGTGTCATTAGGAAATGCTAATTACTCTTAAATCATCTCCTTGCAGCCCCTTTATTCCAGAAGGTGCCTCCAGGTTAAAAATTACCCCAGCAGTTCCTAAAGCAGTTTTATTTTGCATGTTGTGTGTAAAATAACATGCAAAATAAAACTGCTGCAAAGTCACAATTCATTACTGAATTTAGGGGCCAGGTGCTGGTGCTGATGCCTTTTTGGGGCTACCTAAAAACAGAGGCCAGACAGAATTAAGGGAATAAAAAGCAGTTTCTATTCACTGAAGGGTCTCCAGGTACATTTTGGGCTGCACCCAACAATGGCCAATGGGTCACAGGTCTGACACTTTTCTAAGTTGGGTCCATTTGCACATTGGGGGTTCATCTCCCAATTGCAGCTGCAGGGAATGAAGTCATTTAGGGCAGCTTTGCTGCCCCCAAGTCCCTTTTGTTTCCATCTCTCAGGCCTGGGGCAGTGAGGTGTCCTTGATTGCAGGCCTGGGGAGGAATTGCTGTGTCTGAGCAGGATGGGGAAGCAGCAGCTGAGCCTGCACATGGAGTTTGGAGTCAGGCACTAAAGAACTGCAGCACTACAAATGGATGAAAATACAAAAGCTGAAATCCTAAGGTACCACTGCATTTTACTTAAGTCTGCTAGGCAGCTTGAGTGGGTAAATAGCTGCTTTTGCAGAAAAACCTGATGCTCCTTTCAGAGTGATGGAGGGAAAAAGGAGCTGATTTGAGTCATCACAGCCACCAGTGACGTCTCTGGAAGGGACATTCCCTTGAATGTGGGAGGTGTGCAGTAATATTGAGTATTTGCCACAAACAGGTGGCATAAATCCTGTGGATTTAACAAGATTTCCTGGAGGGATGTGTGTGGAGATGACTTTTTGTCTGAAACAAGAAGATTCAAAGTTCTGGGGAAGACCCCTGTGAAAAACAGAACTGGAATCTGGACCTGGTGGGGTTTATTTTTGAAAAGATGCTGAGCACCTTCTGTGTTGAGGCTTCTCTTTCCCTGTCCAATAGGATGCAGTTGGTGGGAATTTCCTCACCAGACTGGGATGTGCCCCTGCCATGGGAGTGCATGGCCACTGCAGAATTTGGATTTGTTATTCACAGATGAACAGAGCTTGGCGAAGGAACTTTTTGCCCTGCCTCAAAAGGGGGGCTAAACCAACACCATGTCCTGCTCGTGGCTTTGTGCTTGTGCAGGGCTGAAGGAATGAGAGCTTGGCTTTTCCAGGAGCCCTGAGCTGCTCTGGTGGCAGTGGGAAATATGGAAATAAGGAAATATGGAAATAAGGAAATAAGGAAAGAAGTCCTTGAGCAGATCAAGATGAGGACAAGTTGTCGAAGTGGCGGGGAAGTTAAAGCACTCCTGACTGAGCTCTGATGTAATCATACAACCTGCAATTTTCCCCCTTTTAAAAGGCACCAGGATGTTCCCAGGTGAGGGCAGGGCCTGGCCAGGATGTGTGAATGAGGTGGGTTTAAGCAGGGAATGTTTGCTCAGTCCGGGCTGAGGCTGCTCACCCCTGGGACGCAGCAGAGGAGCCACATGCTGCCGGCCACCCGGCTCTCAGCATATGGACCCAGCAGGGACTTCAGGGGAGATGAATTTCCCTCCTCTTCCCTCCTCCCCTCGCTTCCATCAGTCCCTAAAAGAATGTCCCTGGCTGCTTTGAAGGCTTAGGCGGTTGTGGCATTTGTACTTGCCCTGACAAAAAGCTGGGCTGCGCAGAGCGGCGCAGGAACATCGTTCTGACAGCCCAGTGAGTTTTACACTCCCAAACTTTCCTGGTTAATGTACCATGGGCTCTTCCCTGCTCCCTCTGCTCGCTCCAGGCCCCAGGAGATGCTGGCACACGTGCCCTGGGATGGATCCTGGCAGCTGGCATCACCTGGTGGGAACGGGAACGGGAATGGGAGTGGGAATGGGAACGGGAATGGGAATGGGAATGGGAACAGGAATGGGAGTGGGAATGGGAACAGGAACGGGAACGGGAATGGGAATGGGAGTGGGAATGGGAATGGGAACGGGAACGGGAATGGGAATGGGAATGGGAACGGGAACGGGAATGGGAACGGGAATGGGAATGGGAATGGGAGTGGGAATGGGAGTGGGAATGGGAACGGGAATGGGAATGGGAATGGGAGTGGGAATGGGAGTGGGAATGGGAATGGGAACAGGAATGGGAGTGGGAATGGGAAAGGAAACGGGGAATGGGAACGGAAACGGGAATGGGAATGGGAATGGGAAAAGGAATGGGAACGGGAATGGGAACGGGAATGGGAACGGGAATGGGAATGGGAATGGGAACAAGAACGGGAACGGGAATGGGAATGGGAACAGGAATGGGAGTGGGAATGGGGAAGGAAACGGAGAATGGGAATGGGAATGGGAACGGGAACGGGAATGGGAAGAGGAATGGGAACAGGAATGGGAGTGGGAATGGGAAAGGAAACGGGGAATGGGAATGGGAATGGGAACAGGAATGGGAACAGGAATGGGAATGGGAACAGGAATGGGAAAGGAAACGGGAATGGGAACGGGAATGGGAATGGGAATGGGAATGGTAATAGGAACGGGAATGGGAATGGGAACAGGATATTTCTGACCCCTCCCTTGGCCAGGGGAAATCTGCACAGGGGTGGAGAGAGGGAAAAGTGGCCTTTGCAGGAGTGGTAAAATGCTAAAGAAGAGACAATGGAAAGGTTGGAGCAGGGAGTGCTCCTTGGGAAAAATGGGGATTTCCAACACTTGGGCAGTGGTGGGGTGCTGCTGTTCTCTCATTTGCGTTTTTGTGCTAATGAAAGCTGCTAATGAGGTTACCCCTACAGCAGTGACTTATCTTGGAGAATTTGGAAGGAAACGTTTCCTGAAAAGCTGGCAGTAAACAAAAATATCCCCCCAACCACGAGCCCCAGTTTCATAATCTTGGAGAACAGAGGTTCATGAGATAAAGAAAAATCAAAGCAGGACGTGGAAGCACAAAACAAGCATGCCAGAAACCCCTGGAGAGGAGTGTGGCTTACAAAGGAAAAAGATGAGCCAAACCCACAAGAGATCATTAAATATTGAATGGTGAGAAACACAGAGCATGTAAAGAACAAAGGAAAAAAACTTTCCTGAGCATATTTGGGCAAGTTTTCTGTGCAAGTGAGAAGCTTAAAAGTGACACACACAATGTTTCATGCTGACACTTGAATGTCTTTGAGTGATGGAGCCGAGCAGAATTCCCCTTCTCCACCAGCAAAAGGTGGTGGATTGGTTCCTTGATGTTCTCCAGACTTCTTTCGCCATTTGTTTACAACCTGGCATTTTGTTATTTAATTGCAGAAGGATTTTTTTCCCCTCAGAACCCTAACAGCAGTGCCATAAAATAGTGGGTAAAGAGAGCAGGTAATGAGAGCAAGTCCTGTGAGGGGCTGGGGGAGCTGGGGAAGGGGCTCAGCCCAGAGAAAAGGGGGATCAGGGGGGACCTGGCTCCCTGACAGGAGGGGACAGCCAGGGGGGGTCCAGGAGGAGAGGGGATGGCCTCAGATTGTGCCAGGTTGGACATCAGGAGGAATTTCTATGTAAAAAAGTTAGAACAGTGATGATTGAGTTGGGCAAGAACAGATATCCCTTCTGCGGCTCGTTCTCAGCTTGCATTTTCTTCTCCCAGCTGGGCTGGAGGACCTGATGGATGGCTGGGAGCTGTTGGGAGCTCAGTGCCTGCAGTGGGAAGTGGGCTGGAACTCATTTCCCCTCAGTGCCACGGGAGGAGCGAGGCAGAATGGTTTTTTATTCACACCCAGGTCTAAATTTGTAGGTTTGAAGCAGATCCTGACAGGCAAGTCCTGTCACGATACAGGCTGCTCAGAGCAGGAGGAACCAGGCTGGGAAAGGTCACCCCCAGCCCCCCAGAGTGAGGCTGGATCTGGGGAAAATCAGCAGGAAAGGTCATGTGCTGCTGCAGTGTGACAGCTGGGAAAGAGCAGGTTAAAAAGCGCTGAGCTCTGTCACTTTTAGGCAAAGTTTGTTGCCTGCAGTGTGAGTTGTGTTTCTCCCCAGTGTTTTGATTAATTATTCTGGTCATTCATTCAGTGAAGTGTTTGCAGTGCAGTGCAGTGAACTGAAATGACCTAGAAATAATTCTCTAGCACAACCTGACGCTCTGGCTCACATTCAGAGGCTGATTTATTGCTTTACTCACGGGGGAATCTTCATCAAAGCGCTCCTCAGCCATCCCAGGGAAGCTGGTGCTGTTCCTGCAGGACCAAAAACAACTTTACATCCACCAGGTGATGTTTGGTGGCCTCCTGCTCCAGCACTGGAGTGTGCTGGGACAGAATTCTTGCACGAGGGGCTTTGGAGGAGCCCTGTGGGACCTGCCCAGGGGTTGAGCCACGGCAGCAGGAACTGCTGCTGGGTTTTGGGAATCAGACCTGGAACAGCAGCTCCTCAGGCACAGCCAGGGCTGGGGGAGCTGCTGTTTGTGGGGTCTGGTTAGGGTTTTACCAGGGTCACTGCCCTGCAGGAGCTGTAGCTTTGTAAGTTTTGGTGACTTTCCATCCACTGGGAGCACGGGGATGTGACGGCAGCTCTGTCTGCACGTGGTGTGACCAGTCAATGACAGTGCCAGTGGAGCCTGAGAAGCCTTTTCCTAGACTAAACTGAGCCTCCCAGGCTTCTTTCTTTGGGTTAAACATTTTTAGGTGTTCCCAGGTTGCTTTAGAATAATTACAAGGATCAGGAAGTGCATGATGTAAGGGAATAAGGCAGCGACTCGTTCCATCCAGTTTTATTCCCCTTCCAGCTCTAAGTGGGTTTCCAGTTTGGTAAAGTGCAGAGCAGACTCCAGACTCCAACTGAACATGTCCATTTTGGCTGTTTTCTACCCTCTGTTACTTTGTTTGTGGCCACCTCTCAGCTGCTGATCCCCAAAGGCACGGCAGGCAGCTCTTGCAGCCTGACTAAGGCACCATTGCTGGCAAAACACATTAATTTTTGTCCTGGTGACAATGCCTGATCCATCCTGTCCTTCTCTTAGGCACTGCTGGACACATTTAGCACCAGCATGTACTTATGACTCACAAATAACTCACAGGATTACTTCAGCCTGCCTGAGATTCCATAATAATGGCTCAGGGTTTGCCACTGAGTTGGATGTGAGACGGATCACGAACTCGGGGGGAAAAACGATCAGATGTGAAGTTGCAAAATCATGGAATCGTGGAATCACAGGATGGTTTGGGTTGGAAAGGACCTTAAATATTGTCCCATGGGCAGGGACACCTTCCACTATCCCAGGGTGCTCCAGCCTGGCCTTGGACATGTCCAGGGATTCAGGGACAGCCACAGCTTCTCTGGGCACCCTGTGCCAGGGCTGGAATTCCTTCCCAATATCCCACCTATCCCTGCCCTCTGTCAGTGCCATTCCCTGTGTCCTGTCACTCCAGGCTCTTGTAAATGGGCTAAAAACTCTCCCCCACCAAGCTATACATTTTAAAAGTAATGACAAATCCTGAAGGAAAGTGCCGGTGTGTGGTCAGAAGGAAGGACAAACCACAACAATACAACTCTAAAAGTTAACGGGATTTCTGTGAAAACAGGAAATTTTCCCATTCTCCATCAATTGTCAGCAGGAAAGAGTGATGTACTTATTGACTGGCCTCAAACTGTAAAGGCAGGAATGAGAAGTGGCAATACTTGGATCGGCTTCTTAAGAATACCAAGCTCTGTGGAGGGATGAATATTTTGTTTCACTTTACCCCATATATGTTTTAATATTTTTTTAAAATTTTTTTTGTTTGTTTGTTTTACTTTTTTTAACTTCACAGGAAGAAGAGAAGTAGTTTAGATTACAGGGGGAAAAATGTATATGGATAAATCCCTTCCTCCCACCTCATTTTTATTGGGTTTGTTTTAACCACCCCGAGCAGGGCAAGAAGCAGGGAAAGAAGAGCGAGGGGGAGCAAAAAGAGCCTTTAGGATGTAAAAGCTGGTGCTTTCCTTGCTCAGCAGTGGAAGTGGGTGATTGTGGTGCTCTGGCAGAGTCAGGCAGGGGCTGGCAGCTGCTGCAGCTCTGAGCTGATCCCCCCAGGTTTCTGGCAGTGAGGATCTGGCCTTGCCGCTCCCTCGCCGTGGGATCACCCTGCCTTTGGGTTCAGCCCTCCAGACCCAGCCAGCAGCGGGGGCTGAGCAGCTCTAACAGTGAATTGTAATGCTATTGTGGCCTGAGCGGAACAAAACAAAAATAATCAGGCTTAAAACAAACCAAAAAAACCCCAAAAGCAACACAGTGTTATTTTAGAATAACAGCACATGTAGCTGAACTAATACTCCTGACGAGCAAGGACATGGATTTCTCCCAGGGCATCCTGCAGTCCTGTAGGGTAGAAGTGACCTTATTTGCATTTTTCTTGTTGAATCGCTGTTGGGATTTCTGCAGCGCGGCAAGAGCAAATTCCTCCAGGAGAACATGGAAATATCACAGCGCTAACGCAATATCCTCCAAGTAACTTCCTGCCCCTGGTGCCCCCCTGCCCTCCCACCACCCCCAGCCACCAATGACAGCCCTCAGCCTCTTCCTTTCCCATGTCCCTCTCTTTTCCCTCGGCGTCCCCAAAATTGCTGTTTCCCCTTTTCCAGAACAATCTGGGCCCTCGTGGCCGCGCCCTCGCCGTGCGCGCCTCCCGAAGGTCAGCACTTGGCCCTTGCAGTCTGTCATCCCAGACGCCTCCCTCAGGAGCCTTTTCCATTCTAATCAGGTCCTCTAAATTGCTCAGCCTCTTCCTCAGCATGAAGTCCTGCTCCAGTTTTGCAGGCAGATAATTAAATCCCGAGCCCAGGAGCGGCGTTGCAGCTGCACCACGACTTCTTCTCCGCGACTTCTTCTCCGCGACTTCTTCTCTGCATCTTCTTCTCCGCATCTTCCCACCCTGCCAGGGCAGCCGAGCCAGGAGCACGGAGCTCTTGGAGCCACGGATCATCTGCCTGTGGAGTATCCAGCACTGCTTCCAAAACCAGGGAGGTGCTGCAGCTCTCACCCCAAAGCAGAAGAAATGCACCCGAGGAACCGTCCAAAAGATTCCAAAATCCGTTTTTGCTTTTTCTTCTCCCAGAGCTGGCTCTGCCATCTTCCCGCGGGAGAATTAAAGCAGCAGGATGCCAGGAAGGGCTATTAACTGTCACCTCTTAAGCTCCCTGTATAATGTATGCACATACTAATTACATGGTAGGAATAGCATGGATTAATTATACACATCACAAGTGGGATACAGCGTTTTGGTATTTAAAGGATATTTCTATATAAATGACACACTTGGAACTCGAAAATAGCACAGATTGGGTTTGTCCAATGAAAGACTGAAAAATTCTGAATTTAATGTATAATATAACCTTTATTCTTTTTCCTCTAAACTCTTGGAAACTTACATAACAATCGTGCTTTAATTATGACACCGTTTATAGACATTTAAAATGCATCTTAATTTATAAATATTTTACATTTGGTCCATAGAACAGGTTGCAATTTACTAAATAATACTGTACTCTTTTAAACAGGCTCTGTATATATTTTTGAATATGTATATATTACATATATATTTTTTTATATAGAGATAGATTTGCTTGGTGTTGGATATTTCCTTATTGCAAAAAGCATATATGATCATACAATAATCTTTCTTTTCCAGGGCAAGTACTACAAAAAAGATACAGCTATTCACAGTTTACACACAGTAGTTCTACAACACTAGTTTGTGCTATGTGATAACGTTTGTACAGCTTTTTGCTAAAGAGCAGGTCTGTCAAACATCTGTCATAATTGTTTACAATCAAACATTAAATACTGCATTTTTCTTAGAACAACATGGGACTCGGTTACATTAAACAATAAAGAGAAAGTTGGAGTTTTTATCCTTAGTCTAATGAAACTCACAAGGATGACGTATCGGGTGTGATGTCTGCGTAGGATGGAGGGGTTCCTCTAAATCCCAAAGACTTACAGGACGTTTGCATCTCAGCTATGGCCGTTTAGGATGGAGCTTAGATCTCGTAGTATTTTACATTTGACCTAGGTATGAAACAGTTTAGAACCTACCCCACGTACTCTGAGAGTTTAGGATGTAGTTTGAAATACATGTGTATTATATATATATATTATTTCTACATAATGTGCTTGACATTCTGAGAATAATACCTTATTGCAAGAACATGTTTGTCACCTTCAGACGAGAACAACGAAAAACCCAACATTCACAGGTAACATGTTTTTTTTGTTTTTTTGTTTTTTTCCACGTAGTAGTTCTACATAAATTGTGCTATCTAACATTGTACGGTGCACAAAAAAGTTTGCTGAAAAGCATGTTTTCATTGCACAGTTCTGTCACAGTCATTTACAATCAAACATCACCCTCCCAAAAAAAAAAAGAAAAAAGGAATAAAAAGGAAAAAAAAAAAAAGAAAGCCTCCGTGCCTGTCTTATAGCTGCCAAATGAGAAATGCCAGCCGGGGCTCCCGCTGCATTCCTCACACAGGGAAAACTTCCAGGGGCTGGCCGGGCTCTCTGGCCATGTGGCAAACACAGGACAGAGCCCGGAGCGGGATTGCATCGGGATCAAAGAGCTCTCCCTCGTGCCCTCAGCACCAGCCAGCCCCTGGAAATGGAAATCCCACTGCTCTCAAAGTGCTGACCATGCCGAGTTTGTGATTGGGAACTGGAAAAGTTCTCTAGCAGGTTCAATCGAGCCCTAAATTGGAGCTTACAAGGAGAAGCTTCGATCTTTCAGCCGTTGTTTTGGTTTCTATCTTGGTGGCAATGCAATAATAGTAGAGTGATAACAGCATGATAAAAGCTCAGGGAGCTTGGATGGCAAATACTTTGTATTTTACTCCTGGGAATCTTTAAGAGCTCTTGGCTATTACTTCTCTAAAAAAGTTAAAAGTCGTATTCATGCCTCTGACATTGATTCACAAAGATATCTTCTTTTTATAAGAAGCAAGATAGTTTTTTTAAAAGAAATTTATGACCTTGCTTGAAAGTCACCCTGAAAGGCTGAGCACAGCCAGTGTGTTTGGGCTGGGCTGCTCTGCCACAGACAACTCAATTTTTGCACTAGGAATGTTTATAAAGGCTGTGCCTGCTGTTAATTGAAGGAAGAGTCTCTTCCCCCCTCAAATAGCCTCAGCTGGAACAAATTTTAAGGGCAGACTTTTGCACTGGAAATCACTTGTTTACAAAATACCCCATTCTTTTTGTACAAAACAACACCAAACTTAATTTTACTCCTGCAGAGTCAGAAATAACAGTCTTGGGATTCAGCGGTAAGAAATAGTGATCAACTACTAAAAATCAGCAGCACAAAACTTCAAATAGTCGTGCTAAAAGGTAGATTAAAAAGGTCTTGGCACATCAATTTACAAATTCCAAAGTATGCAACTATCATTGTGAAAGGATAAAAACATTAACAGTCTGTGGATTGCTGGAGAACACAAAAACACTGTCAAACATCTGAGCTCGTGACGGCTGGATCGAACCCACGGCGATTCCCTCGGAGTGGAGATGACCTTGTTGCATTTTTTTTTTTTTTTGCTTTTTTTTTTAACATGTATTTTTTAAATTTTTTTTTTTTGCCACTAGAGGTAGGTAATTATATTCTCAGACGTGAATTTGTGGTCATATTCAACCATATTTTTTGTTTTTCTGGAGGAGGAGCGGTACTTGGACGAGAGAGGATTTTAGATGTAGGCTTCTTTGTTGGCAGAGTTGCTCTGTTGGGCCTGGTCTGGCCCATTCTCAGGGTGGGTGATGTCTTCACTTGGCTGAATCATCACTTGGATGCGCTGTTCAAAGGACAACAATAAATGTGAGGCAGCCAAAAAACTCGAAAAAATTACTCTTTTTTTTTTTTTTTTAAATATTTAAAGACAATTCTTTACAACTGTCCATCTTCCCAGGGACCAGCAGCGAGGCACTTCCACTAAACAGAATCCCAGCTCTATCCTGACCATGACAGGAGGAGCTGAAAAGCCCCATGCCACGAGCTGGATGCCAACAAGGAGAAGAAAAGAGGAGAGGCTCTGCTGTGAGCCCATGATCCAGCACAGGGGCTGCAGTGGGCAGCAGGACTGGACACCAGAGGGGTGAGCATCTCCCCAGGAGAGCTGAGAGCTCCTCCAAGGATAAAACAGGTCAGACACACTTGTATTTTAGAGTGGTTTATTCCTATCCTGTCTTTCCTCATCCTTCTGTCCTCTCTGTTCCTTTAGCTGCTCTGCCCAGCTCGGGTTTTATATCCCAAAAGAAATCCCAGAGAGGCTCCTCCCATCATTTAATAATCATTTGTCAGTGCTTTCAAAAATGAGACCTTAATCCACAACAAGGCTGAGATGAAGAACATTTACCATGGTCTCAGAGCAGCTGTATTTTAGGGCAACAGTTCTACTTTTGCACCTGAAAGTTTCTGTAAGACCAAGGGAAATCTATCCAAAATGTAGGAGCTGAGAACAGGCAGGGGGTGAAACAAAAAAATATAAATAAATCAAAACCCAGATTTTTTTTTTTTTGTTTTTTTGCAGACTTCTTTGAAGCCTCACTGAGTCCTTCAAAATTTGCTGAAGACAAATATTTGGATCAAGATCTGAGCATTTCATGAGGCATCACTCGTCAATTCTCCTTAAGATCATCCAGCCCTTTGCAAAGATGGCTCTGTCAGCTGATTTTAGAATATTCCAGAAGTTCTGACAAATTCTTTTTGACAGTCTTTGGTTCCCACAATCACAGAGTGTTTCAGTACTTGGGCTGGAGAACTTTCTGTGATGTGCAGGAGGAGCTGGAGAGGGAAAACTGAGGGTCCACCCAAATGAAAAAAATGAGGTGTGGTGGTTGTGGGCGGCTCCTGAAGAGTGTGTGGGGCACTAACGGGGTCAGTAATTCCCACTCCTTTAGCAGCACATCTCTGAGGACCTCAGAACCGACTGAAACTAAAACTGACTGAAACTAAAACTGACTGAAACTAAAACTGACTGAAAACCCCCCTGACTCTCTTCCATAAGTGTTCCCTCCTTTTAAAAACCAGGATGAGCAAGGGAGAGGCTGAGAGCAATGAGAAAAAAGCCCCTAATGCTCTTCACGAAGTGACTGCTCACAGAAATCCCTTAAATAAAGGCTGAAGGGAATTGCTCCCAAGATATTCCACGTCCTCTCTCCCAGCTGCAGCAGAGCAGGGCAGGTGGGACCCAGAGCAGGTGACATGCAGGAGCCCCAGCCTTGGTGGCCATCAGGGAGATGCAGAGCAGGGTCACTGAGCAGACTCATGCAATCCCAGAGCTGTGTGGATTAGTCCCTGACTTTGATCCCAGCTCCCCTGAGCATCCCCTGCCTCCATCCGCGGCCGCGTCTCGCATTAATCGGGACAAATTTCCATATTTTGCCGAGTGCTCCTGTGTTTTCTAGGTGTGAGGAGCTGGAATGCCAAATGTCTGCAGCTGCCAGAGCAGAGATAAGGACCCCGTGGAAGGTGGGGAATTGTGCTCAGCAACAGATGGCTCAGACACTTCTGTTGTCTTTTGGCTGGCGCTTTCACGGGTTTTAGCTCAAAGCAGAACAGCTGAGGGGGGAGTGGATGACAGAAAAGAGGTGCCCAGCAATCTTTGATTGCACAGGTCCCACGGGGGTCGGGACAGGCTGACTTACCTGTTTTAGGGAGCCTTTCAGGGTTAGGAACATGTATGCCATGTAGCCAGGTATCAGCACCATAGAGGACAGGGCCATGAACCAGCCGACCCCCTGGCCCCATTTTGGGAACACGTAACTCCCCATGGTCAGCGGGGTCATCTGCACGGCGCTGAAGATGAACACTCCCTGAAAAAGCACAAGGGACGGTTTTGGGTGAGATTCCCAGAGCCCTCTGGCTTCAGGAGTCTTTCCAGGGCTTCCCAAGACGCCCTTTACCAAAGAGAATGTTTCACGCTGACGCTGTGTTTTCACATCTAAACCTGCACCTCAGACACTGCAGGTGTGCTGCTGGTACCAGTAAAGTCCTTGGATAACCTGCCCAGAGCCAGAGGGAAGGGGGCTGCTGGGGAAAACAGGGATCCTGGGAATACCTGAGGACATGGTGCTACTGAGCAGCAGCACCCACACGTTGCTTTTGGGATGGTCTCCAATGATGCCCTGCAGATATTTGAGGTATTCCATAGGATATTCCCAGGAAAAACTCCTGTCCTGGCCTGTCTTAAATATCTCAACTAGGAAATAGCCAGGAAAACCTGCTGAAGTGACCCAGGAGAAGAGAGGGGAGCTCATTCTGATGCCAGGCTGAGCCCTGTGCAGGACAGATTCCCAGAGGAGGATGCAGAGGCAGATTTTTATCCCTGCTCTGAGCTGGGCAGCACATTCTGCTGAGGACTTGGCAAATCTGGCCAGATTTACAATGCTGGCCATCTTCCTCCTGTGCCACTAAAATAAACTGTATTTCTTATGCCTTCCTCAAGGGTTGTTTTTTTACAAGAATCTGCCTCAATCTGGGAAGGGACAACTGGAGGAACCCTCAAGGTGAACACATTTCTGTGTCTATTTGCTCATGTGTAATTGTGGCTGCTTGATTAGTTTGTTCCACTGCATCTTATTCAGTATATGTGCAGTAAATTTACATTTCCTTGCTTGTTACTTCACAAGGCACTGAATGGGATTAACTGGGGAAAGTTTAGAATTGGGCAAAGGCTGTCCTGTGGTTTCCAGTACAGATTCCTTGCAGAGTTTGCCAGAAAACCCACAGCAACGTAGCATAAAATGATTAATGTACACCACAGAATCCCAGGGGGGAAGAACAGAAGTTTAGAACCCTGCTCTGTCACCTGAAGTGCCTGTGGAGGAATTCAGTTTACAGAATGTTGGTGTTTTTGTGTATGTGGAAAATTTAGATTTTAGATTGCTAAATTCTATTTTAGAACAAACAAAACAAAAAACAAACAAACAAATAAAAAAAAAAGTCAAAATTTGTTCCTTACAGTTTTCTAACTCTGCCAATCAACCTCTTGAGCATTTCCAGAGGTCTAATAAAAATCCTGGCTTCTCTTTTTGGGGCACAGGCTTCCTCTAATGACACTGCTTTTTGCTTATTGCCTTCAAGGGGATTGCTCAAACCCTTAAAAAAGCAGCGAGGACAGAACGGATTTGAACCTGTGGGGGTGGAAATGATGAGGCTGCAGCACCCAGGCCCCCTCATTTACACCCTTTCAACCAGAGAATAAAAGGTTGTTCCTTACTGCCACGATGATAGGAGTGAAAAAGGACCAGCAGAGCTTCCACCAGATGCAGGGTCTGTATCCCACCATCTCTTGGATGTTGTCATAAAATCTATTAACACCTGGATATGGAAATAAGAAACAGCACAGAAATGTATCAGGTGGTGGATTTGACTGGAAGCTCAGTGGTTCTGAGAGACATTGTCATAAATTATGGTTGTATTTGGAAGCTCTACAAAGACCTCAAGACAACTTTTCTGCTGTCTGGATGGCAAAAAAACCTGTGCAAGCTCAAAAGCACCAAAAATCACCCCTTCTCACTCTTCCACATCATAATTCATGAAATAGAATCCAGCAAATTTATTTCCATGCAAAATGAGGGAGCTGTACATGGGAAGGTCAGATGCAAGAAACAGCCTTGATTGATTTCAGTTCTGGGTCATCCTGGAATGAGAAGTTTAGGGCTCACTTTACAATGATAAAACCCCCAACCCATCCCAGCATTAGCCAGCTCTGCTCCAGTGCACACCATGCATGGGCAGGAGTGGATCTGAAACCAGAGAGGCTCTCTGCTCTCCATCAGCTTCCCAAAGCTGTGTCTGTCACCTGTCTATGGCTTTGATTTCCTCATGGGCAGATTCTGGAGCTGATCATTCCCAGGTGTGGTTCCAGCCCTGGATGGACCATCCACTAAGCTCCTTGTTGGGTCCCTTCTATCTCAGAACATTCTGTGATTTCTGGGATAATTTTTCCATTTGCTGGCTTCCCCTGCAGCGCCTCTCCCCTGTCAAATGCTGTTCCATCCTCTCAGTCCCCCTGAAATCCAGCAGGAAGGCTCCAGTTCTCCAGCTCTGGAGCAGCTGGGGCGCCTCAGTGGTGATGGCAGCGGCTGCTCAGAGGAGCTGACACAGCTCTGAGGTCAAAAATACTCTGTGACAATATCCCCCAGAGCCAGAGACTGCCAGTCCAGGCTTCTGGATATTTCAAGGTGATTATTCCCCAGCTGACCAAGGAGCCTGGCTCACTGCAGGACCCTGGAATGAGAGGATTTCTGGAAAAACGAAATATTACCAATCCCTGAGCCCTGAGGCAATATGTACCCATCACCTCTGAAGATCCAGGCTTCTGAGGGAGTGGGCCAGGAGGAGAGATGAAATATCACCTTTTTAATATTCCTGAAACACTTTCCTGCTCCCAGGCCTCTAGGTAGGGTGTTTAAAAGGCAGCAGCACCCTCCTCAAGCCAGCTTTGAATTATACCCACAGAAAACGAGGCCACTTTCAGTTCCACCCCCAGCACAGGAACATTCACCCTCAGGTCAGAGGATGAATTATCCTCAGGGATAATGTGTAAGGCTGTTTACCATAGCACCAGGATATCGAGATGCACTCAAAGAATACAAGGAACAAGAGGCTCATTCCACTGGCAGAGTAGTAGTCAAAAAGCTTAAACACATAGATTCCACCCTAAAACAGAAAAGAAAGTATTAAACAAGGCCTCCAGCTTCAAAATGTAAGACAGAAACAGTAGTGGATAGGTTAGGGGCCTATTAATGTAAATTAAACAGGCTAAGTTCTTTAAAGGCTTGAGGTCAGTCCTGGCAAAGTTAAGATTGCTGCTCTTTAAACTGAAAAGTTTAATTTAGCTTTTTTGCTCTTTGATAATTTGATCACTAATCATTTCCCTCAAATAATTTGCAGAGTCAGCATCTCCAGCTGCCACTTTTTGGACTGTAAGAGTGTGGGGAGGTGCATTTTGCTGTCCCCTGAGCCATGGAGGGGACATCCAGGTGATGCCTTTTGGGGCTACCTAAAAACAGAGGCCAGGCAGAATTAAGGGAATAAAAAGCAGTTTCTATTTATTGAAGGGTCTCCAGGTACATTTTGGGCTGCACCCAACAATGGCCAATGGGTCACAGGTCTGACACTTTTCTAAGTTGGGTCCATTTGCACATTGGGGGTTCATCTCCCAATTGCAGCTGCAGGGAATGAAGTCATTTAGGGCAGCTTTGCTGCCCCCAAGTCCCTTTTGTTTCCATCTCTCAGGCCTGGGGCAGTGAGGTGTCCTTGATTGCAGGCCTGGGGAGGAATTGCTGTGTCTGAGCAGGATGGGGAAGCAGCAGCTGAGCCTGCACATGGAGTTTGGAGTCAGGCACTAAAGAACTGCAGCACTACAAAAGGATGAAAAATACAAAAGCTAAACATATAAAAGCTCAAATCCTAACATAAAACAAATAATCCTGATACATAGGAAAAAAAAAAAGATAAAGAAAAATATCAAAGCTAGAACCCTAAAGCATCACAGGGACCACAAGGCGTTCTACACTTAAACCCCCAAAACCCTGGGCAGCGCCAATCCCTGACAATGCAGCGGCTGGCAGCGGCTCCTGGCTGGGCTGGGGAAGGGAATTGTCCCAGCTGGAGCTGGTGGCAGCTCCAGCCCTGCAGTACCTGAGTGATGTTGGACAGCCCTATCACGTAGGACACGATGCACACCACGGCGATGAAGAGCTCGCGGCGGTTGCGCAGCAGCTTGGGGAACTCGTCCACCAGGGCTGTGATGAAGCCCTCCACGGTGCAGAACTGCAAGGGAAAGGGGAAACACAATCCAGAGCCCTGCCACGGCAGGATGGGGGTCTGGGGAGCAGCTGGTCATTGGACCCTTCCCTGGCCTTAGGCTGAGGCTGTCCAACCAGAAGTGAAAATTCACTTGACTGCAGTGAAAGCTCTGCCCCTGAATATTCTTGTTTCTGTCTAAAGAGATCTGTGCAAAGAGATTTCCAGCTGGAGGAACACTCAGAAGTCCAAGCCATGAGCTGTTGCTTTCGCTTTGTGAACAGGAACTGCTCTTTTTTTGTAATAAAGGTGATAGACCTACAGCTGGGGGATTTCATCCCTCAATCCTACAAAATGAACTTCTTTTATGTGATTTACTCACATACAAGAAATCCAACACACAGAGAAAGTCTAACCACATTGGTGCTTCGTGCAGAAAAATTCTCATATGATTCTCACATGGAATAAATCAAATATTCATTGTATCCCCAGAAAACATTCTTTGTTGAGGCTGTGTCCTCCAAATGGAAATCAGGACACACCCCAGGATCCTTCTGTGTGTATATATTCAGATAAATGTTATCATTAAGGTGGTTGAAATAGTGAAACCCAGAAGGTAAGTAAAGTTTTATTAATTTTCAGCAGAGCAAGTAGAATTCAACCAATGGTTAACAGCTCCTGTAAATTACAGTGTCTGAAATGTTTCAGTGACAGACACAAAATGCAGAAAGCATGACAGCCTGTAGATATATAATCTTTTTAATAATATTAGACCACCATCCTCAGCTGTTTGTTGCCTAGAGACAAGTGCTTTCAAGAATATTTTTGACCCAATTAATTTCACAGCAGTTTCCCCCCAGACTGAGCAATGGGTTTTAATGTCAAGCCTGAAGCTCGCCGAGAAACAAAGAAATAGAAAGTGTAAATTTTCAACTTTCTTTCATCTCCCAGGATAAAATGCCCTCTTGGTCCCTTTGTGTCCACAGGCTGAAGTCAGCCTGGATTTATAGAAAATGATGGATTTTCTCTCCTGAAAGACTGGTACAGTGCTAAGGCAGTAAATCCCACATTCCTCTACGTGCTGGGAGGGCTGTGCTAGGAACTGGGCTTGCAAGTAAATTAACACATCTGCCTAGGACTGCTCTCATAAAAGTGATCCAACAGTTCAGCAGCCAGGGGGGCTTCCCTGACCAAACTCTCCAAGAATTCCTTGCAAAAGAAGGCAGGGTGCTCTCCTGAGTGCTGCCAGTGGGGCTGTTCTCTGAATTAGAGTCAGCGCTGATTAACCAAAGGTTTTGTTGGACATAGTTATTCCTAAAGGGTTTTCTCTTGTGCTGTGTGCTTCTTTATTTATGTCACAATCAACACTTCTAATGATTCCATGTCTTAATTATTTAATAGTTTTATCCAGACAGAGAATATCTTGGGTTTGCAAAACCCCAGGGTTGAGCCTCCTCATTCATTTCCAGTTGTCAGATATCACCCAGAGCTTGGGTGAGGCCTGAACCAATAAATTTGTGATCCTTTCCCTTGGGAAGTGATTTCAGTGCACAACAAAACACAGAATATCCTCAGTAAGGATCCCATTGCCCACTGAATTAACTCCTGATGTTAAAATGAAATGTGTGCTGCGTCTTTTCGCTCCAGTGGTGAGTTCTGGAGCTACCCCCCAGAAATACCTGTGGCATCTAAATCTTGTAAAACATATCCCAGTGTCTCCTACACAGCTGAACATTGCACAGGTATTTTTAACATCGTGATTTAACAGGGAATGTTTCAAAGGTAAGCTCCTTTTTGCCTGCAGAATAAATTTTCTGCCCAGTTTTCCTGTGCTTCCAACAGCTCGTGAAAGAACAAAAGTGTTTAAGCGTCGTTTTTTAATTCAGTTTTTCCTCAGTGCCTCCTATTCTTTATCTGATTATTCCAGGGACCATCCTGCCCCAGTGGAGAGCACAGGGAGAGCCTGGTCCCACCCAGAGAAATGTGCATTTTCATTTGCTTGCACCCCAGTTTTACCTGGCTGTCAATGCCGAGCATGAGCAGCATGGAGAAGAAGAGAATCGCCCACAAAGGGGAGATGGGCAACTGCGTCACTGCCTCGGGGTAAGCCAGAAACGCCAGCCCAGGGCCTGGGGGGAGGAACAGGACACAAAACATCAGCAGGGAGGGCTGGGGCTGGGATTCTCTGCTCCTGCTGAGCTTTATTTGGGCGGCTCTGGACGCAGCACCTGAGCAGGGATCTCAGCAGGTCAGTGTCCGCTGAGCACGGGGGCACTGCAAGCACCTGCTTTTTAAAATTAGCCAGCCAACACAAACAGAAAAACCAACCAAGAACAACACCCCCAGACCCCCCAAAGCCAACCAACCAGAATACTGAATGCACTTCAGGAGCTGCTCCTGAGACACCCCTTGGCACAGCCAAGGCAGGGATGTTATCCTTGGCTAGGGTTACATCTTCAGGCACTGCTCAGCTCTCTCTCCCCTCAAGCAGTTTTTGACAGCTGCAATCTCCTGCTTTGCACCGTTCAGAAGAGAAACAGAGACAGCTCAGAAATGGAGAAGACACTTTCCAGCATTTCCAGTATTCCCATTTGCTGTTCCATTCCATTCACTCTCTCAAAATACACATTTTAATAAACTCTGTAGATGTGGACAACCAAAATCTTCAATTTTTCTTCTTGCTAACTGCTGATGTGCTGGAAGGAGAATATAAATTCCTATTTTAAAGGGATTTTTTTGTTCTCACGGCACAGCTGGACGTCAGGGTCAGAGGGAAAACTAGCAAATTTAATAAACACAGAAACAAAGCTCATGTTCTTCACCTAGGGAGTGTCTCTGATTTTTCAGTTTCCATTAAAAGTCTGTCAGTGACAAGGGCTTGGTGACAGCTCCCAAACCAGTGGAGCAAGGGTGGCATCAACACCTGGATTGTCAAAGTCTAATGAGAATTTTGAAGGAATTAATTGCTAACAAGAGCAGATACGATTGGAAAGCAGTTCAGAAAGCATTCCAAATAGCATTGCTGAAAGGAAAATAAATTTCAGATAAATATGTTAATTTTACTCTGTTTTGCATTCCACAGCAATGCAGCTACACCTTTTAATAATATTGTTTTATAAGGCTGTATAAAAGATGGCAAAACAGCCTCTGGTAAAATCTGGCACCAGCCTCTGAGCTTACTAGGAGAAATAGAAGCTTTAATTAAAGGGTCAAATTTTCAAATATCCTTTGCAATTAGTGGTCATGGGCATCTTTCAGAGGTCTGTTAACAAATGTGCTTAACATGACGTAAAAATATTGTCGTGCTTGCAGGTGTAGCCTTTATATAACTCTGTCTGTATCAAAGACATAATTCCAAAAAGCTTATTTCACACCCCACTGCCTTTCCAGAGCAGCTTTTAATAACAGTGCCTGCCATCATCATTTTGCACCTAATCTCTTTGTATGTGTAATTTACTGAAGGTTATTTTTGAGGCTTCAATTCTCTCCTTTTCTACCTAAGGAGGTATTTCAGTGGGCTGTGTTTGCTAATACAGTCATCCAGATTTTGTCCACCAGTGAGTTCCAACGGAGCTTTGAGTTATGAGATCCCTCCCTGTGGCCAGAGCTGCTAAGTGAGTATCTGGTGCACCAGCTGGGTTAGGGCAGCCATCTGCTCTGCTGCTTTAAGCTTTTTCAGCTGGAAGACAGACAAGGAACTGCAAGGAATAGCAGAATCCTCCCATGGACATCTCCCTGCCCTAAATAAAATGTCTCTCTTGATACAGAATCACATGAAATAGGTGTAGGTCTGAGCAGGCGAGAAATGGATCTGCCTCAAAGGGTTTAACCTCAAGAAACGGGAAAAGGAATTAAAACCCAACTGAAGTGGGAAATATTAGCTTTAAAGCCACCCCATAGTGACCAGCATTCCTCCTCCTCCTCTGCCTGGAGTGGGATGGGACAGGACAGGCTGAAGGGCCAGGGAGCCGAGGAGCTCTGAGGAGGGATTTTGAGCAGTTGCAGGAACAACCTACAAGCAAAAAAATTACTGATGCACAGCTTAGAGGAAAAGATATGGGGTACCTGATGCTGCAACGTCTGCAATTGGCCTCTTTGTGACATTGGCCATGAATCCCACGATGGAGAAGATGACAAAGCCAGCGAACATGCTCGTGCATGAGTTTATGCAGCACACTATGATGGAGTCCCTGAAACAAAGGGAAAAGGGGCTTTAAGCAGCAGGGAAGGGAAATGTTCATCCTCTTTAGTTTGATTTTTGTTTTTTTTTTTTTTTTGTCCTGTGGAAAGATTTCATGATTTAGGATTTCACAGTTTGGGTTCCATTTCATGCTGAGGAAGTCTCTCCCACTGTTACACATCTCACCCCCAGCCAGCCAGAACAGTTAATACTCAATACTAAACTTTAATTCAATTATCTGTACACAGAGACAGAACTCAGCTCCAGCTGAGACAGGCAAGTGCCACTGCAATATGTGCAGTCATCTGCTCACCTGTAAACATTATTGTGGAAAGGGTTGTAACTTCCAAGGGCAATCAGTGAACCAAGACCCAAACCGTAGGAGAAGAAAATCTGTGTGGCAGCATCCAGCCAAACCTGATTGCAGGAAACAATTTTTTTAAAAATCTGTTTCTGCACTTGAGGAGCAGGTCATATGTCTGAAAGGGGAACAGTGAGGAGTGAAACTTTTGTTTACCAGGATGGAATATTTACCTCAGAGTCTGAAAGCTTACTGAAGTTGGGAGTTATATAGAATAAAATGCCTTCCTTTGCTCCAGGCAGTGTTACACCACGGAAGAACAAGATAAGCAGCATAACATAGGGATAAGTAGCAGAGAAATATACCACCTGAAGAAACAAGACAGTGTAAGTGTGCAAGGAACAATGATCAGAAGTATTTGCTCCCTGAAAATGCCCTAGCAGCAACACAGGGTGGCTTGTAAAATTGAGGCATTTTTCAATGAAAAAGCTTGGGAAGTGCCTACAGCAAAATTCCCTGAACTTCCCCAGGTCTAAAGGCAGGTGGCTGTTGAGTATTTTTTCTGCAAAGAGAACAGATTGGACTAGGATATTTTCACACACTCTTTTTGGTATTTAACACAAGGAAGTCCCAAAAGCACCAGGATCATGGCACCAGACTCCTGCTCGTAAAACATCTGGCACTTTATTTTCCCCACTTTCTCCTCCTCTCTGTTACAGGCTCCTACTTTCTTGCCTTTTCATAGGTCCTATAAAAAACCCTTTCTGAAGTCAGACTCAGCCATCTTTTTGTCCTCTTTGTGCTTTGGAGACAGGAGAAGGAGAATGGCTTGCTCTGAGCTCAGCTAAGCCCTGTTCCAGTTTGAGATGGGTCACAGTCATAACCCTGTGTCAAAAGCTAACATTCCTTCAGTGGGAAGAAATCCCAGTCCTCTGCACCACACCTGAGGTCTTCTAACTCAACCCTTCCCTTCAGCTAAACCCCATTGCTGCAGCTTTTTGTTTCCCTAGGATTTCTTCTGACAGGGAAAGGCATGAGCCAGTGCCAGATGTTGCTGCCCTTTCATTCAGCAAGGTCTCTCAATAACATAATTTCCTTTAATTGATTAATAAATCCCAATTTCCACTCACAGCCAGGCAGACCCCAGGAAGCACAGTGTGAAATCCTGTGAAAGGACCTCAAATGTTTCTCACAGACACGAAGTAGTGAGCAGCTCTTCCCAACACTCCCTTACATCTCCAGCTCCAGCAAGAGCACAATTCATATGTGTGTATATAAAATAAATGCACAGTTCTTGCTGAAACCAAACCACTTCATCCTCCCTCTACTGCTATCCCAACCAGCTGGAATACCCATCTCAGGAGCAAGCAGGAATAATTTTAGCTGATTTTATACCTGGCCAAGAGGCCTGTAAGTGAAGCATCTAAGGCTGTGCTCTGAGCTAGCTACAGAGGAGCCAGCTCTTTCTAGAACACATGGCTGTACCAATCCAAGAAAACACAAATTAAATACTTCACAGAGCTCAGACAGCCACACTTCCCCCTGGGCCTCTTACCTCAAGAATTTTCAGAATTTTTGAGCAAAATGGACATTTTTAATTGAAAGGCATTTACAATACTTTTTAATCTTACCTTTCCAGTCCAGCCTACCCCCTTCCAGATACAAAAATACACCAGAATCCAGGCAATTGCCAGGGTGATTGCCAGCGGCCATCGGATTTGCCCCGGCTTTTCCAAGCCATCGGTCATTTGGTGCATGTTGCGTCTGGAACGAGCCAACAGAACGGGGCACTTGGCAAAGAGCTCCCAGGATAAAAGAGGAAGGACAGCAAGGTGATCCTTGCACGGGAAGGGGAGAGGGAAATGCTGAGCTTACTCCCAGAACTCCACCACGGCACTTGTCATGTTGGTGGTGTTGGCTAAGGTGTAGTTGGAGAAGCAGCGGTCGGTGTTCCAGGGGTTCTCACAGTGCTTCCAAGGAAGGGTCTGGCCAAGGAAGAGAACCAAAAAAATCCTCAAGTCAAACACTTTTTAATCAAGGATTACCTCAAGTATCTCTTTCTTTGCTAGAACTGACAGCTGAGTGCAGAACTAAAGCACCTGGAGCTCTGCAGACATTGATCTCCCCGGGGTGAAAGTTATTTAAATTCCTATCAGTTGTGGGAGGCAGGTGTGGAAATATTCCTTTTTTCCCTTTAACACAGCAGCCCAAACGCTCTGGATTCAATACACTCACCATGAGAGTATACTGAAACAACAGAAAGGACCTCCTGGAGGTCCTGGTACCTCTTGCTGAACAAGAGATAATAAAGTTGTCATGGTTATTGATCAGAGAGTTTCCTTTTCCCCTCAGGTCAGGGGATAACTAGAAAAAAGGTAAAATTTCTATTTGTTGTCTGCATGTTCTGCATGTGTCCATCCCATCTTTCAGAAGTTCTGAGGAGCAGAACCTGTTTCTCATGGTATCCATTAGAATGAGCCTCATTTACATGTAATTTACAGGTCCTTCTGATGGCAATTGTTGGAAAATCCTCTCACAGAACTGCTGTATCAGGGCACTGCGTGCTTTATACACAAGGATAAGAGGCTTCAAGGGAATTAGAAGTCAATATTCATTTAACATGGGCCACAAGAAACACTTCCAGACTCTGCCTGACCTTTCACATCAATAACAGTTCTGAGGACAACAAAGCAGAAATGGTCATGTCACTCCCAGACAGTAATTAATGCAAATTTGGTCAAGGCAAAATTCTTTAAAGCCAAGAACAAGCAAGCATGAGCAAAATTTATAGAAGAGACAATTGAACAATGATGCATTAATTATATACAACTTATGTAAGAATGCTTCCTCAGATGGCCAAACCCCACAAATCAGACAAGACTTACTCAGCTGATGAATCACCCTTGAGGGGGAAAAAAAGGCAGCTAAAAATAAAGTAAACAGGAAAGAAAACAAAGCAAAAATAACAACAATGAATGGAAGTTCAGAGTTAATCAAATCACAGACCTTCCATTCCATGGGGGTTTCTTTAATAAACCCCTCAATCATTAAACCACATTGCAATGATACTGTTTCCCAAAGAACTCATGTTTGTGTGGCTGCTTCTGGAGAAATAAAATAATTGATTGTACACTAGAATTTTTCTTGGGGGAGTGAATGGCCTGTAAGCTCAGTTTTCTGTTCTAAATTTCTTGTGGAGAAAAAAAAAATTGAAAGGGATTTTTACAAAATAGGGTTTTTTTTTCAGTAAGGATGGATTATCCTACAGATTTCTGTGCATGCTGTGTTAACCTCACACATCTACACTGAAGCAGATTAGCGATATATCCATATTTTACTTGGCTTTATATCCAAGAAACAATTCCCCAGCCCCTCTGACACACACTTACAGTGGTAAAGGAATTATACAGGTAGTATATGGCCCAGGAAATGATCACAATGTAGTAAATATTTAGCCAAAAGGACAGGACTGCAGCAGCCAGTCCCACACCTGTAAGGAGAACAAAGAGAAATGAAACAAGGGAAGTTTTAATTGCAGAGCTGCAGTTGAGGGCACACACATCACACAGGGCAGGCACAGCTGGGGAAATGTTGCACAAGGGAGAATTTCAGCAGAGCCATTACACAGAGGTCATGATTTGGCTCAGCCATCCATGGGGTCACTGCCAGCCTTCAGCTCTGTGTGTGCTGCAGTCCCACCTGCTGCTGCTGAGAGCTGCCTGGCATCTTTTACTCCCAGGAAAAAAGAGCTAAATCAGCTCATTCTCTGGAACAGCAGCCCCACAGGACCTGGTGGCAGATGCACACACAGTGAGAACGTGTTCCAAGGCATTTAGGACACGGATCAGAGTGCCTGGTGCTCAGCACAGGGCTGCTGGCATGTCAGAGCAGAGAAATGCCATGGTTCCACCATGAGGATGTCTTCTGCTCCACATGGACACTCCAGGGCTGTTCTAAACTATTCAGGATGGCTGTCCCATGACCCTGAACAGGAGGAAGTGCTCACAATAAACGGGATAATGCCAAGCAAGGCTGTACCAGCCCCTGCCAACAGCAGCAAAAACACTTCTCCGTGAGAAACAATTTCATCTCTCTGCGTTCCCCCAACGCAGAAATCTCCCAGGGCAAAATTCAATCTCAACAAACTTTCAGCTCACCCTGTGCTGATTGTCAGTCCTACTGTGTGAGGTAATTTATAACACCACGGGCCAGAACTCAGCTCGGGAGCTTGGAACTGTCAAAGGATTTGGGATTAGAAGGGTGAAAAGCATCGTTTGAGAGGTTTGTGGGTTTGTGCAGAACCAGGATTAAAACCCTGGTGTTCTGGCAATCAAACCCCAAACTCAAGGTCAAAGTGAGGAGTGAGCTTGTCTTAAGGAATTCAGCATGAAATTACCAAAAGTGTCTGGGTTTTGAATTTCAGTTAAAAAAAACCCCAGGTGATGCCAATCTCTGTGAGCTCAGAAGAATTTACTGAAGTTTACCAAATTGCTGTGAACAGTTCCAAACTGCTCAGACAACTACTGCTGGAGATGCTGTTTGTAACAGTCTTTATGCATTTCTACAAAAAAAAAACCAAAACAGAGTTTTGAAGTTTAAAAATAAGTTTGTTGCAATTCTTATGCGCAAATCTTGCTATTTTCAATGGAAAACAAAAAATAGAGCCCAGCACCGTTTCAAAATCATCAGTTACACCTCAGAAAATCAGTGCTTTCTCTAGAAAAATCATGGTTTAAATATAAATGAAAGGCACCATGAAACTTCCTTGCCCTGGCACTTTGTGAAACTTCTGCAATCTGGAAACAAATGAGAAATAATTGGAATCCATACTGTACCTTTGAACATTGGAGCAAGCTTCCACACTCCAAGGCCTCCTATAGATGTATACTGACCTAGGGAGCACTCCAAAAGGAAGAGTGGCACTCCAGCAAAAATTAAAGTAAGGAAATAAGGGATCAGGAATGCACCTAAAAAGAAATTCCAAAAAAAGTCAGTTGTAGTGGGAAAAAACACAACTGAATCTCCATTTTCCATCCCTTTCACGTATGAAAAGAAACCCATGGGGTTTTTTCTTTCCTCTCAGGTGTAACTTTTCAAAAATGTTAGTAGAAACCACAAGTGCACTTCTGAACCAGCGAAAATAAAGGGAGAAACATAACTCCCCATCGTTTTAATTCTTTCTGTTGGAGTAAAAAGCTGAAATGCAGAAGCCTGTGGGCTTTGTTGCCTTCACCTCTCACAGACAGCACAAAGGCTTTAACCAGCCCTGGCTGCTTTCCAGCCTCTTATGGGGAGCTCAGAGTCAGCTGCAAACCCCATGAAATCCTCTCAAAAGTCAGCCCAAAAGAGAGGGATCTGCAGGGTTGGGATGAGGGCAACGAGCTTTAGTTCTGCTCTGATATTTTGTCTGTCTTTTAAGAGCAACTGGCAGCTAGGAGTTAGAATAAAATTCAGAGCAGAGCTCAAAGGAGAGCTCCACACTCCAAAATGGCTCTGAACTTCCAGGAAAAGTGAAAAGCAATAAAACCCTGAAAACAAAAAAACAAACAAAAAACCCAAGCCAAAATAACAACAACAAAACCCAAAAAATCCCAAACAAAACAAAAAACCCCAAAAATCTCTCAAACAAACCAAACAAAAAAATCACAAAAACCCCCTAAAGCAACCAAAAAAAAATAAAATCAAACCCCAAAACACCACAGCAAACAACCAAAAGAACCAAAAGACAAACCAAACCAAAACAACTAAAAATCCCCAAAAAACCAAACCAAAACAACAAAACAAACCACCCCAAAAAAACCTCAAAATCTCTGACAGCAAACAAAAAGCAAACCAAAATAACAACTAAAAAACCCAAAAGACCCAAAACAAAGCAAAAAACCCAAAACAACAACAAAACCCCAAAAACCCAGAACAAAACAAACCACCCCAAAAAAACCTCAAAATCTCTGTCAGCAAACAAAAAGCAAACCAAAATAACAACTAAAAAACCCAAAAGACCCAAAACAAAGCAAAAATGGTCAAAAAACCCCCCTAAAACACCACACCAACCAAACAAAAAGCCAAAAATCCCAATCCCACCCCCAATAAACCAACCAGCCAACCAAAAAAACCACCCCAAACCTGAAATTCCCCCAAAAACCTACAAAAAATCCCCAACTGAAATAAACTACATGTATGAAAAATCTGTTGAAGCCAGGGTTTGATTTGTTGGTAATTTGGTGGCGACTCCTAACCACAACGTACCTCCACCGTTCTTGCCGCACAGGTACGGAAATCTCCACACATTCCCTAAGCCAATGGCATAACCTACACAGGACATAAGAAAGTCAAATTTCCCTTTCCAAGTGTCTCGGTCTGGAAGGTCCGTCTTCTTCTTCTGCACTTTTACTACCAAGGTTTTGGGCTTGTCGTTGGTGATGGAGGCGTCGACCTCGGTGGAGATCTGTCCGTCCGCCACTTTGGTGCCGTTGGTGGCCATGTCTCTGGGCTTGGCTGGCGAGGCTCTGGCGGCGGCCGGGCGGGAGATTTCAGCACCAGTCCACGTGGACAGCAGCTTTGCGGCTCGTGGCGATCCACCCGGGAGCGACGGCGTGGGCAGGGACGGCCCGGGGAGCCGGGACACGGAGCCTCAGCGCGCTCTGGAGCCACCTGCGCGACACGGGGACACCTCAGACACACACAGCCACCGAGGGCTGGGCTCTGCCCTAGGGGATTGCTCTGCACCCAAATGGAAGCACGGGAGGATCCCTACAAGACAAGCTCTAAGGTCCACCGATTATTGTTTTTCCTGTAGATCTTCTATGAGTCTACAGGAAGAATTTAAAAAAGAAATAATCAAGGAATAGCAGCTGCCACCTTTAATAGTGGATTAATACTGAATTATTGAATTTAATAGTAAATTTAGAATGTTCTCTATTAGCCAAAACAATCTCTGGGACCCACTGATGATATTTCTCTTATGAGCCTAAAGATGGAATTCAGAAGAAACAATAATCAAGGAATAGCAGTCACCACCATTAACAGTGGATTTAGGGTGTTCACTATTAACCAAAGCAATCTCCAAGACCCACTTGTTATATTTTATCCTATAGACCTCCTCTGAGTCTACAGAGAAAAGAATTTAAAAAAAAACAAACCCAAGGAATAGCAGTTGCCATCTTTAATAGTGGATTAATACTGAATTATTGAATTTAATAGTATTAAATTTAATTTTAAATTTAATGAATTATTAAACTAAATTGTTGAATTTAATAGTAAATTTAGAATGTTCTCTATTAGCCAAAACAATCTCTGAGACCCACTGATGATATTTCATCCCTTTAGTTCTCTTACGAGCCTAAAGATGGAATTAAGAAGAAACAATAATCAAGGAATAGCAGTCACCACCATTAACAGTGGATTTAGGGTGTTCACTATTAACCAAAGCAATCTCCAAGACCCACTTGTTATATTTTGTCCTATAGACCTCCTCTGAGTCTACAGAGAAAAGAATTTTAAACAAAAAACAAACCCAAGCAGTTGCCACCTTTAACAATTTAGAATGTTCATGATTAATCCAAAACAATCTCTGAGACCCACTGATTATATTTCATCCCCACAGATCACTTACTAGTCTACAGAAATAATTTTTAAAAAATAAAAAAATAAAATCAAGAACTAGCAGTTGCCACCTTTCATAGTGGGTTAATAATAAATTTTAAAAGTTCACTATTAATCCCAAACAATCTCCAAGGCACTGATTATATTTTGTCCCTGTAGATCACTTACAAGTCTACAGAAAGAACTTAAAAAACATTTCAACTAATAGCAGTTGCCATCTATAATAGTGAATTAATAGTGAATTTAGAATGCTCACTATTAACCAAAACAATCTCTAAGACCCACTTGTTATAATTTTTCCTATAGATCTCTTATGAGTCTAGAGAAAAAATTTAATAAATCAAGTAACAGCAGTTGCCACCTTTAATAATGGATTACTGGTGAATTTAGAAGGCTCAGTATTAATCCAAAACCATCTCCAAGACCACTTATTATCTTTTTTTCCCTATAGATCTCTTAAGAGACTACACAAAAAAGAATTCAAGAAATACCAAGTAATAGCATATGCCACCTTTAAGAGTGGATTAATACTAAATTTAGAATGTTTGCTATCAACCTAAACAATCTCTGAGACACAGCCATGATATTTTGTCCCTATAGATCTCTTATGAATCTACAGAAAGAATTAAAAAAAGTAAATCAAGAAATTGCAGCTGCCACCATTAATAGTGGATTCCTAGTGAATTTAGAAAGTTCTCTGATCTGAAAGACTTGTCCTTAAAATGCTCCCAAAGGAATTAAACAATAAACCAGATCAAACAACGGGACTTAATCCTGGGTAATGATGTCAAGTTGTACTTGTGGTTATAATTAAATGTTAATGTAAGACAAATGTTTCATGAAGCTTAAATTATAAGCACAGTAAGATGACAGCCTGCAATGATCACTCCTCATTTCTCTTTCCAGCCATTTGTGGACCTTTTAAAACACCATTGCTGTTGCTAGGTACACTTTCAAAATCTAAATAAAAGAATAATCAAGGTAGCAAATATGGATTATGAAAAATGACCTGGGGTATTTTAGTCAACTCTGAAGCGCTTGTGGCTCCCACAAACTTCCCCAGCTCTGCTTCAGCTGGAAGAAACACACTGAAATAATGATTTTCATGTCTTCTGTGACCCATCCACCATCAATTTATTGTCTGTTTTCTCTTGATAACTCCTTTAGCCACGTGTCAGCCCAGTGCTCAAACCAGAGGCTGAAACACATGAAACACTGGCCAGGGTGAAGAAGCTGCACCTTGTCCTGGTAACAGCAGGCACGAGGTCAGGCAGGGATCAACAATCATTTTATTTACAGATTTCTGTAAGGGAGGACTGAGGTTATTAGCTGTTCACTTCTAGTTAACAATTATGGTAAAAGAAACATTAAAAAAATATAGGTAAAGGTTGTGTTTTTCTTTGAATTCTCATTTCTGATCACTGCATGATTATAAAGCCACGGCCAACTGTTAAAAAGGAAGTTTTTGGTTGGAAGGTGAGAATCAGCTGTAGGTGTGGTTGGGGTGAGAACAAGGATGTGCTTGTAACCTTCCTTCTTCTATGTTCCACTTCAGGGTGGGACTCAGAGAGGGAAAATCCACCTCTGCCTACATCCTCACAAGCCCTGAGTGTGGATACCTCCCTTTTTTAAACCCCACTTTTCCACATCCCAAGCCTGTCCGATTTCCCGTACCAAAGCCCACCACCCCCAGCTGTACTCAGCATTCCAGGAAATGCATTTCCAGATGCAGGAGGAAATAGGGATCATCCTGGTGGCAAAAGGGCTGTGGGTGGCTGGAGCCAGCTGCAGGGTGCAGCCCCAGATGTGCAGTTTGGCAGCTCCATCTGCTGCTCAGAACTGAACGTGGCTCTCTTCAGCCAACACAGCCTGGATGGAAAAAAAACCCACCAGGGTGTCCTGGGGCTTTACAAACAGTCCTGCACTAGATCAGATTTGTTGTTGCTGTTGCAATTTGTGTTTGTGTTGAGCTTTGTCGTCAGCAGAGTTTCCAAGAAGAGGCTGAATGTGTTGAGGATGAGTGGAAAAAAACCACAAACCAACATAACATCCCCCTCCAATAACCCAACACCACATGGAGAGATCTACATGTAAATCTCTTGTTTGGTGCATAATGAGGACAAATCCCTGCTCCCAGGGATGTGGGCTGGGTCAGGACTGAGCAAACAAGGCAGGAGGAACAGGGATTGAGGGGAATGGGGATTGAGAGGAACAGGGATTGAGAAGAACAGAGATTGAGAGGAACAGGGATTGAGAAGAACAGAGATTGAGGGGAACATGGACTGAGAAGAACAGGGATTGAGAGAAACATGGACTGAGAAGAACAGGGATTGAGAGGAACAGGGATTGAGAAGAACAGGGATTGAGAGGAACAGAGATTGAGAAGAACAGGGGTTCAGAAGAACAGGGACTGATGAGGGGAACATGGACTGAGAAGAACAGGGATTGAGAGGAACAGGGATTGAGAAGAACAGGGATTGAGAAGAACAGGGATTGAGAAGAACAGGGATTGAGAGGAACAGGGATTGAGGGGAACAAGGACTGAGAAGATCAGGGATTGAGCCCCTCAATCTCCAAACAGGCTCCAAACAGATGAGTGCTGGATGTAGAGCATATCCTGTTGCTCCAGCCCTCCCAGACTCTGCAGATCCCTGGTGGGATTAAAGCCTCTGCTGAATGCAGAGAGAAACTCAGCCCAGTGCAAGACTCTGTGACAAAGACAAACCAGAGGGTTAGTTAGGAGATCTGTGGGAATAACACAAGGAACCTCCTGAAGGACCTGTTTCAGCACCTCTGTAATGCTGAGACTTCCTGAGACAGCCCAGCACATGTGTCAAGGGTGGCTGGGACTTTTTATATTAAAAGATATTGAAAACAGTGGTTCAAGCAATCAGCTGGGATGTGCTGCACTGTATCACACAGCACAGCCACTGCACACACCACAGGTATCCCAAACCTTGCCAGAAGCAAACCAGGAGACTCAGCAGAGGCTCTTTTGGAGGGGATGCAGGTGGGGATTGAGCAGTTTGTTTCTGTGCTGCCCTCCCACTGCTGGTGCCATTGTTCCAGGTTTTACTGGCATTGGCATCCGTGCATGGACATTTGGGCATTTGTGATCATACAGAACATCAGCATCAGACAATGAACAAATGCCTCAAATCCACAGTTTTGAAAGCAGGACTTTTCCAAACTATGAAAAGTAACTTTTCCCAAGCCTAAGAAAGGATGATAATTAATTACAACAGAAGTGGAGCCTAACCTCCAATCCACACTGTCCACACACTGCAGTGCTTTATGACTTACAGAAACCCAGAAGCACAGGCAGTGCAGCAGCAGAGATCCTGGGAACACGCTCTTTAATGAGATTAGGCACTATCCCACAGCACTGGGATTTAAATTTCAAATTGCTCTGACATGGAATGGGACAGAAAGACACTTATGTAAGCTCTGTGGGCCGGCCTGGGCAGGAGGAAATACAAATTGCAGCTGTCAGGCAGCAGAGCAGGTACGACACTCGCTCTCCAGCACTGGCTTTGTGGGAAGGAGATGGAGAAATCCATTAAACAACTCTGTCTTTGCTCCCCCATCCCTTCACACCGACCCTGAGTGCGCGGGGAAGGGCACAGCAGCTTCCCACCACATTCCTCAGGGCACAAAAGAGCTTCCTTGACTTCAGTTACTAGGGCTGCTGAGCCAAGGGCTGCAAGCCCTCTGGATCAGGGGTTGGAGCCCAGCTGGTTGTCCCGCAGCACCACCAGGCTGGAGAAGAATGGCCTGGGAGAGCCAAGCTCACATAGCAGCCAAGGGCATGGGCACTACCAGGGAAACTGCAACAAAGGCAGGGCCAGCACACAAAAGCATTTTTCTCCCTCCTGGACAGCACAAAAGTGGATCAGAGTTGAGTTCATGAAAGTGAACAGCAATATTGCTGTCATCTTTCACAAGTTTTCTTGCTCGTGGCAGCAAAAAGCAGGGAAATCTCTATTTGTGCATGACCAGCTGTGCAAACATTTCTGCTCAGGATCAGGCCAGGAAGTGGGGCAGTAGAAGGAAATACATCAGATGCTCTCTCCAGACTGTGGTCCCTAAAGTAGGACATGGAAACCGATTTTTTAACATATCTGTATAAACGTTAGCATTGAGAAAAGCAGAATTCTCCATTCTGGATGCCTGAAACTTCTGAAGAGCAGGGATCCAGTACCCACTTCTGGAGATCCCAACTCACTTGTTTCAAAGTCACCTCTAAGACATCACCTCACCAAACTCCAAAGGAAACAAATCTGTGAAATATCCAGAACTGCAGAGTTAAACATGGGAAAATCTTCTCTTCTGGCACAGCTTTTTAATCCAGCTGTGCTGACAGAAAAGGCATCAAAACCTCAAAATCAGATGTGCAAATCTGTGCCCCAAGCCCTGCAGGAAGGAACCTAACAGGGCAGGGCAAGGCTAGGGCTCAGTGTCACAGACAAAAATGCTGGTGATTGGTGGCCAAATATTCATCAGGAGAAGGCACTTCCATAGTCTGAGCAGCAGAGAAATCTCTTCTCAATTAATTCTCTACTGATCCAAACCCCAACAGTTCCAAGGCATCTTTGCCCTTCTCCACACAGGACACACTGAGAGCAGGAAAGGCTCCAGTTTGAGGCAGAAGTCACAGGCCAGAAAGGAAGTATTGGAACAACTTGAACAAGTTTTGCCATTCCAGTATAAATTATAACCTGGTCAACTGCCTGCTGCTTCTGCTAGCTTAGGATCCAGATTAATTCATTGCTTCATTTATTTTATGTGATCATGCAAGATCATGCTGGATGGCAGAACCAAACTCTACCCAGCAAATATTTTTATTTAAACCACTTTTTTTTATAATTTGCACTGATGTGGAGAATGCACTCCCATGTGAGCCCAGCTCCTCGGTGTAATCTGATGCTACAAAGAACAGCACAAGAAGGACAGAGAGGGAGGATCTGGCTCAGTTTAAAGCCTGGCAGAGGAGAGCCCAGGTTCAGGTTTCACTTATTGCCAACTTTTCTGATTTTTGTGGCTGAGCTTCCCACTGAGGAGGGCTTAAATCAGACCCCATTCTTCCTAGGCTGGTGGGGTGAACTTCCTTTATAGCCTGGTCTCTAAATCCTCCAGCCAGCATCTTCACCCTGCAGCCAGAGACACCAAAAGGAGCCCTGGACCGGGAGCAAGGGGCCAGTTTTGAGGTCAGGGTGGAAAATGAGGTGAAACCAGTGCAGGCAGCCCTTGGCAGCAGCTGGAGGCTCCATCTGCCACAGCAGGAGCTGATCCTGCCCAGAGCCAGCGCTGAGGGGACAATTCCTGAGGCAATTCCTGCTGTGGGGAGCCTCAGGCCAGAGGAGTCAGGCAGGAATATGCTGAGACTTTGAGCATCAACTCTTCCAAAAAAAGAGCCACTGGAGTGGGGAGACAGAGCTGGGGTCAGACTTGAGACAAAGCCTGGAAAGTAACAGGAGTGGCAATGGATTTCCCTCTCTTCCTCCCCACACGGTGCTTGGCACAATGTGGGGGAAGTACAGGAATGTACTGAGAGATGACAGAACTGTCATGGAATCATTTAGGTTGGAAAAGCCCTGTCAGATCCCCGTGTCCATCCCTGACCAACCCAGCACTGCCAGGCCCACCGTAGTCCTCTGCCCCCAGGTGCCACATCTGCACCTCCTTAAAGGTGGTCACTTCAGGGATGGTGACCCAGCCACTGTCCTGGGCAGCCTCTGCCAGTGCATGACAACTTTTTGGTGAAGAAATTTTTCTAAATCTCCAAACTAAACCTATCCTGGAGCAACTTGAGGCCATTCCCTCTCCTCCTGTCCCTGTTCCCTGGGAGCAGATCCCAACTCCCCGGCTGTCCCCTCCTGGCAGGAGCTGTGCAGAGCCAGAAATTTCCCCTGAGCCTCCTTTGCTCCAGGCTGAGCCCTTTCCCAGCTCCCTCAGCTGCTCCAGCCCCTTCCCAGC
>NC_031781.1:2368278-2392063 GCF_001522545.3 Parus major | reverse complement strand
CAGAGGCCTCTTGCCCACCTGGGCAGCCCTGGGCTGGTGTCCAGCTGCTGTTCCCAGCACCCCCAGGCCCTTTCCTGCCAGACAAATTCCCTTCAGGCTCTCAGACACCCAGGGAAGCTCAGCTGCTCGCTCCCAGCTGTAGCCACCCCTGAGGAAACAAATTCCCTCTCTAGCCACACAGCAGAGCCTGCTCGTGAAGGGAAGGAGGAAAAGAGTTTCTCAAAAACAGCCTGTCTTGCCCCTCCTGAAGGGGTACCAACCCTCCTGTAGCACTTCTGTGTCTCTCATGGGATGCACAAATTGCCACAGGAATCCAGAGAAAGAGTAAGGATGTCATATTTAACTATGGCTTGGAAACAGGCCCACCATCACCAGGAAGGAGAAGCAGCTGCTTTGTACTTTTCCAATCTTCACGTGCAAGGATAAATCAGCCCTCCAGAAACAAAGATTAAACCCAAAAGCCACAAAATGCCAGCAGAACTGTCCAAATCTCTGTGGCATACATGAGATTTATAGTTTTCTGTGGCTATAGCAAAGGTTTAACCTGCAGAGAGAGCTTGCCTCTTATACAGTGTTGCTACCAAGGACATATCCTGGTTAGATCCTTAAATAGATATTAACCACTTAATCCTCAAAAAAACTTCCATATTTTAAAAAAATCCTTTCATATTTCTAAAGGATTTAGTAGCAAATGAGTAGTTGTGCAATTACAAGGGGTTCCATAATTAGTCTGGAAAAAACACAGCAAAATTAAAGAAAAAATCACAGTGAAATTAAAGAAAAGAGAAACAAAAAGAAATGCAAGATGCAAAATCATGAAAAGTGCTGGCCACATAGCCCATAGCAAGGTTATTTCTGAAAGACAATGGATTTTGTTGTTTTTGTTAGCATCAGGGTCAGGATACAGCAAAACACAGTAAAACCACAAGTGCAAAATTATCCCAACAGTCTTGGGAGTCTGCAGGAGGCCCATTGCAAAATCTACATTTTCTTGTAAACATGTAGTGATATTCCCTTCTTGACCTTGTAAGATTTTTGTTTAAAATAGAAAAGAGATGCTGGAAGGAGAAGCTTTTCCCACTCATCATGGAATTATATCCAAACTAGCTGGTAATCAGTCCCTTACAAATATTTCACAGTGATTAACAGCAATTCCTAATCAATCCCAGTAGCTCTAACCAGGCTGGGGGTGGTCACAAACTATTTTGAGTGTATTTTTCCTCAGCCCACATTAGCACCATCTGCTCCTACTACTTCATATTTACACACCACAGCGTTTTGGGCCCGACTTGAGATAGATTTTTAGCAATTTACAACAGAACCAAATGGCTCTGGGGTACCTGCTTGCTTTGGTGATTCCCACCTTCTGGAACGATGTTTCCTTTGCTGCTTGCACTGTTGGATTCCTTTGCAATAAAGTCCTTGCCACAATTTCTGTTTTTAGCCTCTAGACTGATTAAATATAATAAATAAATAAATAAAAATTAATAAAAATTATTAAATATAATAAAATATAATAAACACTATCTACTGCAACCACACGTTGACTTCCAGCTCCCACACAGTAAATAGGATTTGCTTTAGAAAAGCCAGGACAGCATTCCCATGTTTGTTTGAACTCCTGGTTGTACTCCCATCCTTCTGAATTTTAATGGAGCAGGGTGATGATACACTGCTGCTCAAAAATGGGTTTGCTCGTTGCTTTTTTCATTGATTGGGTGTCGTTCTTTAGCCCTAATTGTTGTTAATTGTTTTTGTGCAGACCCCCAGGCCTTCCCTGGGAGCCCACACTGGTTTGCAGGGTAGAAAATGCAAGACAGAGAGGCTCAAAAAAAGGGACACAAAAAATGTAACATCTGGGGATCAGGGAGAGGCTCAAAAAAGGACACAATCAGTGCCAGTCAGCACTGGGGTTGATGCTACAACAGGTTCCATTATCCCTCTGCTGACACCCAGGAAATAACCCAACATTCCTGATCCATCTTGGCCACAGAAACAAAGCCAAATCCAAATTTAGTGGAACAATGGATTTACTTCCCTGTGCTGAACTGCAGAAATTAAAGGCTCTCACTCACAGGTACCACAAATCACAAGATTTGCTCCCCTTCTCCCATCCCCTTGCCTGGGAGGAGATGAGGGTGTTAAAAGAGCCCACCCACCCATTTTTCCTGCTGTTTTGCACCTTTATTTTAATGTTTTTGGAGTCTGTGTCCCGGGATGCTGCTGCAGGCAGGAGTTGGGCAGTTGTGACTTCCTGCCTCAGGGGCATTGAGCTCCTGCTGGCCCAGGGAGCCGCACAAAGCCCGTCCTTGGAGACACACCAATGCAGGAAGCCAGCACAGAAAAAGGGAGCAGCAAGTACTCAGAAAGGCAAAGTAATTTGCCCAAGCAGGAGGCTGGAGCAGAATTTAGAGCAGAGTTTCTTTGCGTGCCAGTGCAATCCCTTAACCTTCAATAATAATGCTGCTACACTTTCCTGATGGCCTCTTTTCATCTCCAGCATGTACAAATGACTAAGTATGAAAGACTTTTTGCCTCGTGGAAGCAAATAAAGGCAAATAAAAGCACATAAAAGCTCTAGCAAGCACCACGGTCTCTGAGGAAAAAAATAAATAAATTTCAGTGTAAGTAATTGGGGGTGATGTTTGTTATTTAATTTTTACCAATCTCTAAGTTCTGTGCCATTTCTCTTCCCAAAGAAGAGAATTCCCTGGCATGCCAGAGCCAAATTTGCTGGCAGGCAGTGTTCCATGAGGGAACAGAGATGGAGAAGGTGGTCCTGCTGCCCTGAATCTGCTCTGCCAGTGCCTAAATCTGCCAGAGCCAGGCCTGGGCACTCAGCACGAGGGGCCACCAGTTTTGGAAGCCTGTGAGAACCACCACACCGCCTAAATTATTTGGAGGTTCCACATCCCTGAAGTAAAATATTTCCTTTGGTGAAAACATGATGTGAAAACACGATGCCAAACTCTCTGCCTGCCTTCTGAAGGTGCTGCTCGAGTCCCCCAGGAGTTTTGCTGTGTTTGAGGACTGGAGGCAGCTCCCTTCTGCTCCTGTGCCATTTTTTAGAAGAGTTATTGTTTTGGGTGAGAGCAGGTAGAACCACATGTCAGAATGCAGCAGGAGGAACATCATTCCAGCCTGAATTCCTCACATTTGAAGGAAACAGTGACTACATTGATCAGCAGCCTGCCAATGGCTCCTGGCTTGGGTCAGTCCCCACATCACACACACAAGAGCCCAATGCTGATGAGGAGCAGCAGCCAAGGCAACACTGAATGCTTTGACCAAGATTCCAAGGCTGAAATTCACAGATCTGACCCAAACACCCAGTTTTTCAGCAAATAGTTGGTTCTCCTCAGCCTCTAATTTCCCACATAGCTCCCAAGGCCCAATTAGGCCAAATTTAAACCAGACACTGTCTTAAAATGGATCTCTAATCTAAAAAGGCTCTTAATGCTTGAAATGGGGCAGCTTCACCATTGTGGGGGTGAGGAGGAGACAGAGAAATAAAGTTTTAACAGTGTTTAAAATTCTCTTTATTAGATTTAAAAATACTACTGAAGTTTCAATTTCATGCTTAAGAATGAAGCCTCAAGAAGAAGAAGAACAATTCCTGTAAAGTGATGCTGAAGAAAAATTAAAGCTTTGAAGATCTATTCAAACTCAAGTAGAGCTTCAAAATCACTAATAAAACCAACAGTATTTGGGCCACAAAAATTCAACAATTTGTTTTGGATGTGTCCCTTGTGCTTCTCCTGCCACCTCCAGTGACTGCTTCAGATTTTGGGGATATTTGAGTTTCTCTTAAACCTGAAAACTCTGTCTGAAAGTGCCAGGGCTGAGTTATTGTTCAGGGGATGACATCTCGGCACATCTGAGATCAGATTTTGTCTGTGTGGCTGCGCAAGTCACTTTGGGTGACATCCAGAGGGGGAAGATGTCTGCAGCTCCCAGACCCACCCACCAGGCAGGAGCTCCAGCATCAGAGTGAGGGCTAGAAATACATTTTGACAAACAGAGCTAAATTATCTTTTTTTCTTCTTTAGAGGCTGTGCCACCTTCGTGCAAGTCGAGAATCTTTCAGTTTCTATCATTTTATTGTAATTTATTTTTTTTCCCCCCAAAAAACTCCTTCTCCAGTTTTAGCCCAACTCAAGGCCTGCACTTCCCCAAGCCTGGTGGAGAGGAGGCAGCTCTGGCAGATGCTGTTTCCTGGTTTACAAAGCTTCTCGACTGCCAACAGCAGCTGCCAGCACTGCTAATCCAAAGGATTCTAATTTTGGGGCTTCCTCTACGTTTTAGCTCGTGGCTTCTTTTAAATAGCCCTCTTTTCTGAATAAGAAAAGTCTTTACATTTGTGATTCTTACATGCAGTTATCATACAGAGCAAAGCAAACAAAAAAGGGCTGCAGGCACATGCACATGTTAATGCAGTTAAGACTCTTGGCAGGAGAAACTGGAGAAATCAGACTGTTCTGGAGGGGGTGCAGTAGAGAGAAGAAAAGCCCTGAATCTGAGGTTACCCTTTTCAGATATAGCTCCAAGCTAAAGCCACGTTTTCTATCTGTTCTGTTTTCTTTGATCCTCAAACTTCAATCCAAAGCTTCAGGTTTAAATGGGATTTCAGTCTGAACTAAAAGCAGTTTAAACAGAAACAAGAAATTCTTCCCCCCTCACCCCTCCTGCCAAATCGGGAATTTGAAGCTGCAATATCTTCATGCTTTGCAAATCTATAAAACTTCCTGCCTTGAAGTGATAAGGACAAACAATCAGGGCACTCACTCTGAAGGCAGGAGATAAACTGAACAATTTGTTTTCTTTCCAGCTGAAAAAAGGGAAATATAAAAATAATAAAAGTAAAAAAAAAAAAAGCTTAGGAGAAATTTGAGCCTTTTGAGAGTGGTCAGTGCAGGAAAAGCAGTCCTTGCTGCTTTTGGCTGATGGCTCTATGGCGTGACAATGCCAGCAGGGCAAGGCTTCACGCCTGTCCCAGAGGATTTCCAGCCTCCCTTGAAGACAAGCATTGGGGTCAGAGTCTGTTCTAAAACACTGGCATCGCTCAGAACGGAACACAAATGCGTTTGGGGCGATTTTGGAGCCGTGAATCCCGGCCCTAATTCCCGTAACAACAACTCAGCAGCACCTCAGATCAACTTCCTGGAACTAATTGGCCTTTAAGAGATGCAAACCTTCTCCTGAATCCTCACACGGCCCTGGCAGGAGGTCTCTGCTTGGCTTTGGGGCTCAGATTTGGATTTGTCAGGTGGCACCTGAGGTCTGGGTGCAGCCCCTGCTCACATTTCCCTGCACCTGTCTGGAATGTCGAGCCCTGGGTGAGGGGACTTGGGATCCTTTGCTCCAGGGCAGTCATATCTGTGCTGTGGCATTTTATTTATAAGGTTAAAAGTGCAGCTGGGTGGTTTGTACCTGACTACAGTGATGGTTTAAATAGGTTTAATTTGAATTTATTGAAGTATCGTAGAAAGATTTCCAGTGTGGAGGACACACATTGAAAGCCATCACTAGAATTTTGGTTTTACCTGTCTGGAGCTTTCTAGCTGCAAAGAAGCTCTGAAGCTTTGCTGCTTTGGTCAAAATAAATATATTGAACAATCTCCTCAGGCATGCCTTGAGCATCCACCAACAACTCTCCTTGCTTGGGACCATTACAACAAATATCTGCCTCTCACTGCAAGCCAGTAATTTCAAATATAAGACAAAATATCCACTTTCCTGGCTGCAGTGTAAACACAGAGCAATAATGTCCTGCCTCGTGAAGAATCGATTTGGGTTTGGTTTTGGGTTTTTTTAGTTATTTTCAGTGAACAGACCAGCAGACATCTGTGTACCAGCAGTGCCACTGCTCAGAGCAGTGAACACTCTGAGTTAGTGTCTGGTGAGCGTCAAGGCTTCGAGGACAATTCAAGACAATCTGGAAGTAAAGGTTAATTCTGCAAGCTGAGAGCTGCTGCCAACATCTGGGACAATTTTCCCCTTGGTCTGTGCCCCAGAAGGAGTGCTTGGAGCTCTGGAACTCCTCTGTCAGGGATGCTGAGGCCACAGCAGAGCAGAATGAACTGGGGTCATTGATCAGGAGCCCAGAGCAGCAAGCAGGAGAAGGAGAACAGCTGCAGGTCCCACTTGGCACAGGTCACCTGGGTAAGTTCAGAGCCAGCTGTGTTCCTGACAAGGGCCAGGCAAAGGTTCTGAGGATAGCAGAGGTTATCAGATATCCTCTTGGGAGGATAGCAGAGGTTATCAGATATCCTCTTGGGAGGATAGCAGAGGTTCCTGGGGAGTCCTGCTGGTGACATGGCAGGTCTTGTCCAAAGTGTCAAATCCTCACTTGGAGCCCATTGACCATCTCTGCTCCAAGGGGACAGCTGCTCATTCAAAGGCAGAAAGTGAATTATTTACTCTCAGCCTCGACAAAACACATTTTCCTTGATCTCTGGAGCTTGTTTTTCAGTATAAAGCCTTGGGAGGCCAACACCTTCCTCCAGGAGGCAGAGGGGAGAGCTACCTTCCCCTCACCATTTGTTTGAAAAAGAAACCACTTGAGCAAAAATATGACACATGGGAGGTGTGAGGGGTTTTTCCCCCCTGGAGGAGATTAGGTTAAGCTTGCCTTTTTTCCAAAGGTACACAGTTCATCAGCAAGAAGTTTAAGGAGGAAAAATGTGTTTTCCTCTCAGGTAAGAGCGGACACAGTGCTTGTCTTGCTCTCAAAATGGATGAGTCTGCAGCAATCTGCAGGACTGACAGCTTTATTTTCATCTGCCTGCCCTGATAGAGCATACCAGGAAACATTTTTCCAGATCCACACTTGAGGATTTGAACATTCATGCTGATACCACTTTAATCTCATTTGACTCTATAGAAAAGAAAAAGCTCAACCCAGTTATAGGCATTTAGTTACATCAGATAAAACCTTATTTTCTGCAGCAAATAATTTGGTGTTCCCCCCACCCCACTCCTGTTTTGGTTTTTTTTTTAGGAGCTGCTTTTTCTCCCCCTCAGACTTTCACAGCCTTCCAACTTTGGCAAGGTTTGTGGCACTTGCCAAGGGCAAAGGAATCTAATTTGCTAATTCAATCATCATTTGCAAACTAATGACTGTGAGCACAGATAAAAGCAACATTAAAATATCTGAAACAGCAGCTATGATGGGGAATACATTCTCAGAGTAAACAAAACCACCTTGTAACTGAAGCATTTAAAGCCTGAGTGTATTTCTGGTTCAGGAATTCAGTCTCTTCCTGGACAGCAGCTCTATTATTAATGAAATTAGCAGTAATAAAAACACAGATCAAACCCTCTCCCACAGCTGGGCTTCTCCAAGAACTCCAGCTGGACTGACTTTTGGGTTAAGGCAGAACAACAGGAAGGGTAATAAACCCCCTACTTCTCAATCAGTGCTCCAGATTCACCCAAGAAATGAGATTTCTTAGCGTCTCTCTTTAAATTTCCTCAAGCTCCCTAAATTCCAACTCGGCCTAAAGGACATCTGTATAAAAACAAACAAAAAACCCCAGTGTGACCCAACAGTGACATTCAGTTCTCTCCACTCACATTGCTCTGGGCCAGATCTGTGGTTGATAATCAGCAAAAATTCAGTTTCCTGAAGCACATCTGGAGCTCCTACCTTTAAGCACCTGTAAAACCTGAGCCCGTGACCCTGAGCTGGCAGAGAGGATCCTCACTGGCAAAAAGGAATGTACAAATACCCCATGGAGCACACTGCTGCCTCCAGGTGTTGCACACAACCCCTAATCTCAGAGAATCCAAATTAGATTATTGTGCCAGAGTTTCTCCAGGGGGGATGTGAGAAGAGAGCCCTCAGGCCATCACAGATGCAATAAGAAATTAATTTATTTGAGGAAACAGCCTGAAAATGGGTACTTTTTTTTGACAATCAGGGAAATGTATCTTCTCAGCTGCTTTTGGATAACAGATGAGGAATGTTATTTATCAGCAGGCATCCAGTGATATTTGGGATGGATTAGCAGCTATTCCTTTGCTGTCACACTGTAGCACATGTTCTACTCCATGCTTTTCCCTTCATGGATTTCACTTTATCTCACCACAGGGACTCCTTGGGATCGATGTATTCCACTTCCATCAGCATCTCTGGGCTGCCCAGACAACCTTTCCAAGCAGGAGCAGATTTCCAGGTAAATCCATGGAGCAGATCTTAGAAAAACATGTCTTTTCACACTGGAACAAATTAGGGAGGCATTGATCTTGCATGATTCCTGTGAGTTCTCTCAGCAGCAGCAATTCCTTCCTGCCAGGACTGTTCACAGAGCAGCTTTCAGAGGCAAAAATCAATCGAGGAACATTTGTCTGTTTTACAGCAAAAGCAAAGCAAGGTGAAATGGCCACAGCCATCTAACAGGAGCTTGTTAAGCTGGAACAGGAACCTGGTCCTCTTCAGGAAGAGCAGGTTTGGCTCTAGAGCACAAAGTTTTCCACATTTCCACAAAGTTTTCCAGGGCTCTGGAGGATGGGATGGCTGCAAACACCTCCAAGGGCAGCCCCTTCCCTGACAGAGCTCCTGTGGAGGGGAACCATCGTTTCCAAAGGTCACCATGAGCTTCAAAAGAGCAGCTGACAGAATGCCTGTCCTCCTCCCAAAATCAGAGTGCAATTTGCAGCATCCAAAGGGTTCTTCTCAGCAATTCCCACGTTTTGGAACGAGTGTTTCAGCAGCAATTGGGTATCCAGATCCTTGGGGAGATCTGAGCCTCTGAAGTCTGACTATCTATGCCATAAACAACTTCCCTCTTTACCTGTGGGGCTTGATCAAAAGAGGGGCAGGCTAGAAATCAGCTGAAAAATCAAACCAGAGCACAGAAAAGCTCTGCAGGGAACAGACCTGGACGTTTGCCAACCCCAGCTCCAATACAGGTTTCAAATGCAAAGCATGAAGAGCCTCCGTTTCTTATCAACCACCATTCCTGCTTGTCTACATTTTATTTCACACATTTGATTGAAAACATTTCAGGGCAGACTGAAGGCAGGATGGCACCACCTCAAGTCCTTCACAAGGAAACCCCTGGGTGCTGGTGGGAAGCTCCCAGGTAGCGCAGGATCAGCACCAAGCAGAGCATTCCAGCAGCCAGGCAGTTAAAAAGGCTCAGAAAACGCCAGCTCAGCTGCCACACACAGCCCTGTTGAATAAGCTCATCAAATTACCCACTGGAGCATTTCCAGTGGGCCAGCTGACTTGCTGAGCTCGGGGATTTGCTTGGCTCTGCTGGCACGGGGAATTTCAGCCCCATTTGCATGGCCACGCTCTGTGGGATCTGTTCCCTCCAGTTTGTCATCGCTGGGGCCGTGGTGTGAAATCATTTAGTGGTGGAATGGGGGCAGCCAGCTGGAAAATGACAGAGCAGTGCAGGAGCACTGGGAAAGGGCCAAGGGAAGCTGCCCAACCTGTGGGCAGCAGGCAAAGAGCAGGCTTTCATTCCTCACCTTCCCACTTCCCTCTGCCCTGCTGAGCAGCACAAAGGGGGAAAGAGAAGGGACCCCTCTGATCTCAGCAGCTGTGATTATGGAGCACACTTTTAATCTAACAAGTCCATCTCTTGCTCCCTTTCTCAGGCCTCAAGTATCTGAAATGTCTCTGAATTATCCTTCTCCCAAGGGCAGACTGCTTTTTTCCTGAGAAGTATTCCGATCAAGAAAGAGAAATACGAATATTTTTCTTCATTCCTCTCCCTTCTGCCACTTTTACCATGCAGAAATGGCATGTTGGTGATGCCAGGCTCTGACATGCTTACTGAACCAGCTCCCAGAGGATCAACAATTAAGGCTAGCACCACTCTGTACCACTGATCTCAGCTACCAAAATGCAATGTTTGGGGGACTAAAACCCCTCAAACCCTAAAAGTCCCAGCCTGTTTTAATGACAAACAGACCTGCTTGCTCTCTGTTGAAGATTTAGCTCCTGGGTTGGTTTTGACTGTGCTTCACAAGCCTGACAAGTGTTCCACACATTTTGTCCCACTTCTTAAACGTCTCCATTCGCTTGCTGGTGGGACCAGCTTGTTTGGAAAGGATTGCTCACACCCAGAAGTGGGAATTCTTTGCTGATAAGGCAGCAGATAGCCCCAGATCAAACCCTTTCTCGATTTCAGTATAAAACTAAACAAGTGAAAAAAGCAAGCAAAATTTCTTTCTCCGAACGGGCTTTATATTTAACCTTCAATTATATTAACTGTGCCATAAAAGTGGATGTACTACTGTAATTACACACTCCAAAAAAGGCTGCTTAAAATCTGAAATGGTTGTATTGCTTCATTGCCTCGCTGCTTTAGAATATTTCCTTTTCCAAACATCTCCTACCCTCAGGCCAAGGGAAGTGTTAAAGGTGACAGGATCTCTCTGAGCCCTGAATATCCCTCAGAAAATTGCACTTTCAGGTCCTACAAAGCCAAGAGGAGCTTAATTGCCTGCAACTGCAATTCCAGCCACTGCAAATCATATACAGCTCTCCCATGAAAGCATTAAAGAGCTAAGACTTAATTAGCATCCCTGATTAAATAGCAATTCATACAGCCATTATATCTTCCAGTGCTCTGGAAAAGCAGAGAAGGAAAAAAACCCAAAAACCCAAAGCCACACACGCTCCTCCTCTCAATCAGAACAATTCACCTCCACCCACTTTCTCCAAACTTTATCCTGGGCAATGTCCATTATTTATGATGCAAAGGCCACTGGCAGTCACACTCTGAAGGCTCCCAGGTGGAGATTCCATCAGCAAACTCGAGTGATGTGAGAGATCAGAGAGCCCCTCAGAGACCCCCACAAGGGCAAGAACCAAAATCAGCCCGGGGAGAGGAGCACAGGAAGATTCCCCCAGGCAGGGAGCAGTTCCAGCAGCCTGGGGCAGGGAAAGGGGGGTCTCTCATCACAGAAAACCTCACCTTGCTGATAGAAGTCTCCAGAACAGGCAGTGCTGAAACTCTGCTCCTGTTCTCCCCTGCTTGCTCTTCACAATTTTAAACACAGCACGGGAGGAGAGGATGAGCTCTGGGACAGCTGGGATGGCAATTCCTCACCTCCCTTGCTGTTGGGAAATGAAGTGATGGAAAAAGGGGAGCAGGAGCAATAGTGGGAGGCAGAGACACGTCCAGAGATACCCTCTCTGTGCTGGGATAGCACAGCCAGCTGTGGCTTTGGGCTGGACTAAGAGTTTGTGTTTTGTGGGGTGGGAAATCCCTTGGATTATGAATTTCCAGGCCTGAATAGAGGAATTATTCACCTGTTGGTTCTGCCCCAGAGGTACTGCCTCGTCCCTGTTTCTTGCTGGATTTGGGAAGAACTCCAGACAAAGAGGAGCAGCATCTGTTGCATTTTTTACCAAGTGGATAAAGCAGCACAAACAACTTCTCCCAGCCAGCTCCCAGCCTGGCCATGCTCTCCAGGCTGGAAGGATCATTCCAGCCCCTTGTGAATCTCATTTTATGAAGCCAGGCAGGAAAAAATGTACAAGGAGCAGTGATGAGACAACAGCAGCAGCAACAAAGAAGTAAGGAAAGGGAGCAAAAGTAAATTTGCACCACATGTGCAATTATCATCACAGAACAACATTTTATCAGGACAGGTGCAGGATTAACAATGCTGATCCTCTACTACAGCAGACTCTGAGGTTTCAAGACAGGAAGACAGGTGATTTGTGGCTTTCAGTGGTAAGGCACAGGGTCAAGAACTGATTTGGGGCACTACCACACTGCTCCAGGGGAGCACGTTGAGATTTTGGTAGCTTATCTCTCAGCCAAGTGGAGAATTGCACTGCAGCGATATTCCTTCCCTCAGCCAAAGTGGGAATCTTGGATACATGGAATAAGTCTGTGATGAGGATAAATAAACTGTCTCGTGACAAGACTCCAGTAAATTAACCAGCCAGACAGAACAATGACAGATGGGATATGAGAGGAGAGGGAGCTGCTGTATTTAGTGTTTGAAATGTCATTTGGATGCTGCTCACTGCTAATGTGCCTCCTGGGCCTTGCAAAGTCCTGCTCCACCGGCCTTCAGAAAGCCAGAGGTCAAATTTCCATAGAATAATCTGAATACTCGCTCATATTTGAACATTCCCTGCTTCCTGCTAAAATCATCCTCAAGTAACTTTCTGGAACAAAAGTGGTCTCTGCAGCACAGCAGGACAGTCCCTCACATGCACCACACTCTGTTCCACCTCTGGCATTCCTCATTTCTGCCTCTAGTCCCATTCCACACTATTCCCTTTCCAGAGATCCCTCCCATGGGACTGAAGGAAACTCCTTTTCCCATCACTCCTAAACCTTACCCAGCTATTTGATGCCAACCCCCAAGGCACTGTTTTGTCCCTGCTGCTCCACACCAGCCGAGCTCACCTCTGGCTCTCGCTCCTCCAGCTTAGCCCTACCTCCTGCTGGGGCAACAACCAAGATTTTTGGGTTTTCACAGCCCCAAAGAACTCAAGGCCATCAGGGAGCAGACAAAATAACTGGGAGATGAGTGTGGAGCAGTTTCAGCTGTTTGCACTGTAATACATGACTGCTCAGTTGAGGAAAAGCTTGGAACAACATATGGTCCCAATTACCTCTGTCCTCCTGCAACCAATACTTTTCTTTTCCAGATACAATTTATCTGTGCTGCTTGGCAGCTCAGCTGGCTCCCCTTCTTCTCCTGAGGAACACAACCACATGCAGATGCTATTTATACACCGGGCAAATGATTTCTGCAACCGTATTTTCCCAATAAAGCCGGCCTCGTGTCCCGTCCAAGAGGTGAGAGTCGTGATCTGTGACTGTGAAAGATTCCCTGGCACTTTCTGAAAGGTAAATCCAGAGTCCTGGCAAAGTGTCAGCTTTCTAATTGCATTCTGTGGCCCTGTAGTAGCTCTTTCCTAACAAACAGCTGATGAATTCCACCCCAGATGTGACCAGGAGTCAGTCCCAGGTTCCAGGAAGCTGTTAAATCAAAGAACAAACCTCGTAATGAGCACCATAATGATAAGCCTTATTTTTCTCGTGGAAAAATAGGGACATGGATCTGTCCTTACAGGTATTTTGATGCTCTTTTGCAGCTCCCACAATCCCTTCACAGCAGCTGGGCTCCACAGGAACCACAGGGGGGAATCTTTTCCTCACTTTCTCATTGAAAAGCTGGTCAGAAACCCAGGGGGAATACAAATGGCACACGAAACCTCATTTCCCTCACTCCCTACAGCAGCAGCTTGGGAGTGCCCAGTTTCTCCCCATTTAAACCTTTCCAAGCCCTGGCTGAAGGGAGAGTCCCACAGCCACAAGGGTGACAGTGCCAAACACCAACAAAGAGATCTCAAGGGGAGTGAAATGAGTTTTGGAATAAGGGATTCAGATTTATTTCCCCTTGCACTTACGGTTTTATAAGGTGTGTTTTCACTTTTAGGAGCAAAAGCAAGCCAAAAAAATTTGATTTGCAAAAAAGCCAATTGCAAAACAGCTTCTTCCAGGTAAGAAAAAAATCCCACCACACATGAAAACTGCTACAGAAATCCCCACAAATGCCAAATGTCCTCTGTCTTCGGCTCCATTTAATTGATACTGTTTAAAAATGAGTGCATCATGCTACCAAAAGCACTTAAAAAACCAGAAACCCAAGCCCAGCATTATTATGAGGCACCATATTTATTGTGCACCAATGGAATCTCCCTGCTCAGCTTATCAATGTCCACAAAAAGCCCCAAACAGGGGAATTTTGTAGCCCAGCTCTGCAGGCTCAGCCAGAATGTGAAGAGGTGTTTGGAGTATCTCCTCTTGTGTCAGCACCCCCCAGGCTGAACACTTGTCACAGTGCCATGTGCTGCAGGTACCCAGCAATTTGTTTCAAAGCAGAGATGCTCAGTAACCCTCCTGAATTCATTTTTCTCACTCTCTGGGAACAATTTTCTAGGCCATCTCTCTGGGAATGTCACCTTCCTAATGGGAAGCAAATAACTGCTGCCTCCTCCAGCTCCAGGAGAGCACAGCTGAGCTTTACTTTTCTTTTTATTAACAGTCTACAGCAGTGATGGCACAGGAAAAATGTATTTTATTCAAGACTTTAATCAACACTTGATGAGAATTACGTGCTTTCCCTCTTTAGATGTAGCTGTGTGGCTTTTTTTTTTTTTCTTTATACTAAAATGGATAAGTTTTGCTTTAAACTGGTGAGATTGATGCTTGAAATTAAGGTAACAGCCCAGAATTTGAACATAGCTGAATAGCAGGAGGAAAACTTTGAGCCATCCTTCCATGAGAAACATGCCAGGATGGGTGGACATGTCTTTTTATTTGCCTCATCAGAAATGCTTCCATTAAAAAAAGCAAAACATAAAAAAAAAAAAAACAAAAAAGCTGAGATGTTCCCAACAGGTTCAAGGTTTTGCAGCAATTGGGAGAAGCCCAGTGAGCACTGAGCTTTTCTGGGTCCTGTGACTGGGAACACTGAGAGAAATATTCAAAATACGACCTTGCTTCGATGAATTTTTAAAATAGAGCTAAAAAAGATAATATTCAATACCAACATTTGTGAAAAAAATGCTGAGCCTAATGCAAGAGCACTGGGCAGCACTGCCCTGCTCGTGCAGAGCTCCTGGAGGAGAGCTACAGGAAGAGGGAATAAAGAAGAAAATCCCCTTCTGCTCCCTCCACTATCCTGGCTCTTGGTTGGGAAGAGAAGGAAGGAGAGAAGAAGGGAGCAGGCAGAACATTAAATACATTATATATGTTATATATATATATATTAGATATGTTAAATGTGTTAGATGTGTTAGATAAATTAGCTCTATTAGATAAATTAGATCTATTAGATAAATTAGCTCTATTAGATGTACTCCTTACCTGGCACAGAGAATCCCAAGGCTCATTCACAAGAGGCTGTCACAACTTTGAGACCAAAGCACCTCCCTGCCCCATCAGCAGCGAGCTCAGCCCTCACTGACTCCTTTCCAGAGTTATTTTTCTATTCAGCAATTCGATTCCCCAGGGGCTCGTGCACCTCCTGACAGCAGCAGAGCTGTTTCCCCACAGCAGCCCTGGGCTCTGGAAGGTTCCCTGACCCTTTTTGTCCCTGGATTTCGAGCTGGGAACACTGTGGTCTCGCAGAGCTGCCGTATTTCTAAAGGAGCTGTTCCTCAGGCTCCGGTCCCAGGAGTGCATTCAGCCATCCTGGGAGCCCTTCCCTCTCCTCTGTGCGAAGTTGGAAGCCCAAGGGAAGTTCCCAAGGGTTGGAAGCCAAATACTGCTGCCGTTGTTGTTGGAGGCAGTGCAGCTCCTCCAGCCCCAGGAACAGAAGCTCTCTTTGGGAGGCAGCATTAACCTTGGGAAGGGAAGCCCTCAGAAGGCTCAGGACTGTCCCCAAACAAGTCCTGACCTATATAATAGAGTAGGTTTTGTTTGCTGAGGGGTGAGCAGATACCACTTTGAGTGAACAGGCCAAAGCTAGGGATGGAATTATGCCTGCTTGTGCTGCTGGGAAGTTCTGCTCTTTGCACAGCATCCACTCAGGTGTAAAACGAGGACTTCATGTTACTTGCTTGGACTCATTTCAAAAGCAATTGCTGCACCTGTTCATACCAAGGCACAAAGTTCTCTCTTTTTTATTTTTTTCCTTCTTTTATTATTTTTTTTTTTTAACCAGAGCCCAGCACCACAAACCCTGGACTGAAATAATAACACTATCTTTTATCATACTCCACATATTCTTTACTAATAGCCTCCTTTCCAAAGTGCATTTTCCCCAAAGGAATCAAAATAAAAATTGGTTTCTGCCTATTAGGCAATAAGCAATTCCTTGGCTCTCCAGAAGAACGGAAATCATTCAGAATTGCACAATATTGAGCTCCAACAACACACCCCAGCTCCTCTGGAGCTTCATCTTCCAGGTATTAACCAGGCAACGGGGACTCCTCAAGAATGATGCACATTATAGCTAATTCCATACCCTCTGAACACAGTAAAATACAAAATGAGGTTTCTCCAGAGAAAAATCTCAGTTCTTACCCACGTGGCAGAGATTGAGTGAGGATTCTCCCCTGTGGCTGAGCTCTAAGGCAATCTGAAGCAGCAATGGACCTTCTCCAAACACCCTGCCAGACTGCAGGGATGGTGCAAACGGGGCCCTTGGCTCTGGGAAGCTGTGAATATCCTCAGCCTCCTCTGGGAGCCTCTCTTACTTTGAAGGAAAAGGGAATTTCCCTAAAGGGAGAGGGTTTTAACCTAAACAAACAAACAGCACACCGTGGTATAAAGTTATTGCAGTAAGGAGAGAAATCTTCATCTCCCTGTAGCTACAAATATTTGTGTGCTTGGAAGAAGCAGAGAAAGTGAGAGATGTGCTTAATTTATTGATTTATTTTCATTTATAAGCAGTCAAGTGCAGACAGACAGCCCAACCCAGCTCCCACAGCTCCTGTATGAGCCTGATGACCTCCAGAGGCTCCTCCCAAATCTTCTGAGAGGTGAATTTTGGAGATGTCCATCACCTCTAAAGGTGGCCCACAGATCCTGGGGGGAGCCTGGCTCATGGAGGAAGGTGCTGTGGATGAAGCTTTCCATCAAGGAAGGCAGAATAAATCCTCCTGCCTTTACTTACTTATTTACTTGTTTATTTATTTGTTTTTTAAATTGGGCATATAGGATCCAAATACTGTTTCTTCCTGGTGTAAACATTGGCTGAAGTGGGAGGCTGCATTCAGATATCTCCAATTTTGCACTTCCATCATTCCCATCTTCAAACCACAGGACATTTACGTTTTGTTACCAGCACAAGTACTAAACTCTCCCAATAATCCTGAAGGGATAATGATACTCAGGGCAAAGCTTGCTTAAGAAGGCAAAACCTCGTCACACTTCAGCAGGTGAAATGTGCTATTTGCACATTTCTATAGCATTCTGTTCCTTCAGGTTTGTTCAGGATGAGCAAACTTGTGGAATTCACAGCAATTCAGTGCCTGCCTCAATGGGAGACAAGGAGGAAGCTGAGGAAAGCTGGGTTCTCTTGAGCTTTGTGGGTATCAAGTGGTCAAATTAAACAGAGAGAGAAAAAAAACAGCTGTGGGATGATTATTGTTTTAAAACATTCTATGGGAATATCACAGAGCAAATATTTATATGTAATTCAGAATGCTTTGATGAAAGCTCACCATTGGATTATAATAACCAGTGTGGCTGAATGTTTCAAAAACACAGACCTGTGCATTTCAGTGGGATTGAGGTGTCTAGCAAATGCCCTATGTCTTAGGGCCCATTTAATCCATACAGGGTGAAAATGAGCACATCATGCTTTCAAAAGCACTTAAAAAACCAGAAACCCAAGCCCAGCATTATCATGAGGCACCATTTTTATTGTACACCAGTGGAATCTCCCTGCTCAGCTTATCAATGTCAGAAGCACAGATGTGTGCATTTCAGTGGGATTGAGGTGTTTGTCTTCCTTAGACTCCTAAGAAAAATTAAAAACCCCTATGTTGACGGATTCATGCCTGGTTTGGGTCAGAAATACGAGGTTTAATTGTGTTTTGGTCTGATGGCTGGCTCAGACCAGGGAGGGAAGGATGTGGCTGGGGGCAGGAGAGGGCTTACAGCTGCCAATCACACCCACAAATAGCAGCACCACTTTTAAGATCCATCAGGCCAGAGCCTGAAGCCTTTTACCAGCCAAGAAATTCCCATTACCTGTGAGTGCCCCCCACAAGACAGCTCTCCACACCTGGCACAATCCAGCTCCTGAATACAGACCCCTGAGTTTAACTCTCCCAGCATTCTGTTCCTATTATGCACCACGTCCTCCAGCGCTTGCAGCAGCTCTTTTTAGGGCTCATCACGGCGAGATGACAAAGTGTCAGCTCCCAGCTCCCCTTGAAGATCCCCCCTCCCTGTGAAGATGCCAATCTGAGATCCCACGAGCTCGTGTTCTATCACATGTCAGGAGCTAGAAACAACAGCCTGGAGGGTGCCTCTCCCCCCCTGCACTCCTGTAAACAAAGGAACTCTTTATTCCTGGAGTAGTAGATCTCACAGGAAAGCTGTGAATCCTGACTGCTACATGGCACACAGAACTCCTGCTCCTGCTGAGCAGAGCTCCTACAAATAAACCCTGCTGGTGCTGGAGAGATTTATTTGCAAGGCAGTTTAGACACCCTCACACACAATTCATTCTGAGTGATCCCACAGATGGAATTTCACTCTGGTTTAAAGGAGGCTGACACCATGACACCAACAAAATCTAGAGCCTTGTTTTAAATTGGATGGAGTTTATTTTAATTTGCTGTTCCAGAACTGGAAACATTTTTGTGGAAGCAGCGTTGACATTAAGTAGCTGGAGCTGAATTAAAACTGTAAGGAGAATAAATGGAAGCAGCATTCTTTTGTGATTCCCATCCTCCAGAGAGAACAATGACCAATTCAGCTTTCCTGGGGAAAATAAGGATCCTCCCACACAAAAAAATCACAGCAGTCCAGCTGCCACACAGTCCACATTTTATGCTCCCCATGGCCATCTAAAAGCACAGAACTGCATTGTCCACTGCTGGAAGGGTATCCAGGCCAGTGGAGCTATGGCTTTCTGCAAAGACCCCATTCCTCTCTCTTCCAGCTGCCCAAATTCAGCTCCAAGAGCTTCCTCTCATCTCCAGCAGCTGTTTGCAAACCCTCCATCTTGAATACCATAGAGAAAAACCTGCTGTACGACAAACATTCCAGCTCAGAATAAAGCTTAGAACAGCCCTTTGCAATCAATTCATGCACAAACACTGCAAATTACCTTTAAAAAACAACACAACAGACAAAGCAGTGTGCTCTTAACCATCCCAACCCAGGGGATGTGACAAATCCAGAGACTTGGCTTCCCGTAGGATCCATCCCAGCACAGCCACGGGTGACACCAGCCCAGCAGAGCAGAGGACAGCCATGGAAATCTCCTCCAGCAGCCCTGCTCTGCAGGAACACACCAGTCCAGCCCTGATGGACAAGGGGAGCTGCAGACAGACGTTCCTTTTGCTCTGACACACGAGACAGCCTGCCACACACGTGCCAGGTGATAAACTGAGAGATCTCTCGTGTCCCAGCGCTGCTTCTGAAGCAACTGTTCTTAGGGGTTTTGCTCTTTGCCTGGTTTGTTTGGGGTTTTTAGGATGGTTAAAGCATTCTGTGGGTTTATTTTTTGCTTGTTTATGCTCCTAAGCCAGAGGCAAGCAGTGAGCAGACTGAGGTACTGCAAGCTGAGGTTGCTCTCTGCTGCTGTTCAAACTCTTCAGCTGCAAACTCCTCTCTTGGACCTGGCTCCCAAACCCCGCCCCTGCTGGGGAGAGCTGGATTTCGTGGAGCAGAACGTCTTGTTTCCAAAAAATAGCAGACCAAGTGGAACAAAATGGTGCATGAGGGCAAAAAAATGCCCTGGTTTAGGCTCCTTGGCTGTTCTTTGATCCCAAGGGATGCAAGAGGGAGCAGCCACTCCTTCAGGACCAGGCAGCAAATATTTCTGCACTGCTGCCAAAACTCCTGTGAGCAGCCAAGGCAGGCAGGGAGGGTGGCCTTGATGGTTCCCATCTGCTTCCCATCTGAACCCCCCTCGCTGTGGCCATTCCTTTGCAGAGTTAATGATTTCTGTGTGTTCTGTCCCCCAGGGGAGTGCCACTGGCACATCCCTGGGCACTTACAGCAAGTTTCCCTCAGTCTGCACACCTCAGTCACCCCCAGGGAGAAACCTGCCCAGAAACCTGCCCAGAAACCTGCCCAGAAACCTGCCCACTTTTATTCTGCTTGCTTTACTATCTGTTTATCATCACCAGTGTGGTTTTTAGATTGTCTGCATGGATGGAGGGACCAGCTCATTTTGACATGAACTCTATTATCTGTGATTGATCCTCACAATGTGTTGTGGCCAAAATTAAGCTACATGAGCTTTGGAGGGAGCCTGAATACAAAGAATTTCAAACAACATCTGTGCCACCTTGAAAGAAGGCAGATTATTGCCCTGCCCCTCCATCTCACCTCAAACATCAGCACATCTCTAAATGAAAATAATTCACAACACAGGTGGATTTTAGCCAGGCAATCACATATTTACCTGCTGTGCCTCAGGCACCTCTCAGCAATCCTTTTTTTAACCTCTTGAAGCAAATCCCTACACAAGGAGCTCTGTCCTCGCAGTGCAATTCTGTTGAGGTTTTCTACAACTTCAAAAAGAGTGGTCAAAGGGAAATTTAGTGATCTCATGACAGGAAAAACAATCTCTTGAAGGGTTTGCTCAGCAGGTGTGTGTTCCTTGGAAATAAAACAGCTTTTGTGTTGCCCAGAAGACAAGGCAGCAAGTTCTTATGTAAAGAACAAAAGAAATGAAATGGGGTTGCCTTTCTAGCACTGTCAGTGCTGGCACAGATGTGAGCTGCACATAATAGCACCTGTGGCTTTTTATTTTTAAATAGACTTAAAAAAACTATCTAGGAAATTTTGGGACACATTTAAAGGCCCATCTAAGCATTTTCCAGGTGCATATTTGTCCATTACTAAAGTGCTTTGGCTAAGACATAGAGGTAAAATAAAGGACATTCTTGGAGAATTTTCATTTGAACCCCCAAGACACTACCTCCATCAGGTACCCATACACTTCGATGTAATCTGCATAAAGACAGGAGCCAGGCTATCATGCTGAAGCTCAGTTTGCAATATGAAAAGGTATAAAGCTGTAATAAATCCCACCAGTCACAGCTCAGCTCCCTCCTGTGGGAGGAATCACACTGAGACAAATCCAGATGTTCCACGGCCTCTCCAAATTGCTTTCCAACCATGTCCTTGAGCACCTCCGATTCTTTATGATTTCCATCAAACCCAATTTCCACTGGAACTACCCCAGCAGTTTATCATCACTCTATAAACCTGTCAAGTGCCTTGGAGACCCCTGGCAACAGCTCTTGTCACTCTGGGGCCTCCCTGGAAACTCTTGTTGTGTAAAAACAAAATCATCCCGATGCTCAGTGGGGATTGATGTCCTCAGAGTGGATGAATGCAAATGTGGGAGAGCAATCTTCCCCAGGAGCAGCCCTGCCTCTGTGGCTGGGCAGCACAGCCATCCATCTCCTCCAGCCAGCCGTGCAGATGAGATCCTCCCGCGTGTCCAGGCACTGCCAGGCAGAGCTGCCTCCTCTGGAAGGTTCCTGTGAGCACCTCAGAAAGGAATTCTGAGTGATTAAACCACAGCCAGCCCCCTTTGCTGTGTTTGAGATCCAGCAAAACCCTCCCTGTGCAGCTCAGGGGAGGGACCAAGGCTCCAGGGGCAGATTCACAACCAGGGCAGACTCCTCTTGGTCTATCCAAGCCACTGCCCTTTCCAAGGCACACACTCTGCTCCCTTCCCTGCTGTTTTCTCCAAAAATATCCCTCCTTGTTCCCCCCTCAGCACCACAGGCTGATCACTGGCACAAGATTGTGTTCAGGCCAGCAAGCAGAGCCTCTGTGGGTTTGGGGAGGGGGCAGCAGACACATTTTTTCTCACACCTGCTCTCCTAAAGCTTGGCCAGCCACAGGGAGATAATTTACTTTATAATCCCAGTTTTAGTGCAGTGAACAGGGTGGGATCACAGAATGTTGTACATCACACCCCAGCAATCAGCAGGAGCTCTCAGGGTCAGAGTTCAGCCAAGAGAGGGGTCAGGTGGAAGGGGAGCATTTGGTGACTGGATGGTTTTCCATGGAACAGCAGCGCCAGATTCCCTGTTTTCCACCTGGCTTTGGTATTCATCCCCTCAAAGTCTGCTTTTTCAGAGGAATGGCAATTGAGAAGACATCATAGAGTAAACTCAGTCCCTGGTTTTATCAAATGTAGCACTGCTTTGGTACAGAAAATTCCTGGTTGCAGAGCAATAGCCTGACAGACATCAGCCCCATAAAACCCCACAAAAACCCATAAAACCCCACAAAACCCCACAAAACCCCATAAAACCCCACAAAACCCCACAAAACTCCACAAAACCCCACAAAACCCCACAAAACTCCACAAAACCCCACAAAACCCCACAAAACCCCACAAAACCCCACAAAACTCCACAAAACCCCACAAAACCCCACAAAACCCCACAAAACCCCAGAGGCACTCAGCCAGGCTGCTGTGTGTGGTTATAGACATTTCTGCTTGCCCCCACACTCAAAGCTGAGCTTTCTTTAAGATGCTGCTAGTCCAGGACCAGCCTGGATAGCCCAAGGACGAAGGAGTGACAATCAGTGGCTGTGCCACTGCTGCAGGGTGCCCCAGAACCACCTTGTCACCTCGTTTTGGTGACAAACCACTCCCAGCTGGGTGCACAGCCCGGGCCAGAGCAAAAGCCACAGCTGACATTCAGTCTGTTCACTTGGAGCCCAACTGGAGAACTTCATAACCCCAGAAATCATCTTAAACACTGCCAGGTGAGGGCAGGAGCCTCCCTGGCCCGGGAAAAGGGCAGTACACACGATTTCACACACACAGATGATGGTGAGATGAGGGTTTGTACATTTCCAGGCAAACCTGGCAGGCTGACCCCTGCCAGCTGGCAGAAATCCCAGTCCTGCTGCAGGGATGGATCACAGCACACAGGAGGCACTGCCCCACACCAGCTCTCACTCAGGCAGGAGGTATCTTACTGATAGCTAAAGCCATGCCTAATGTCCAAGTTCATTAGTTAGCTCACTTCATAAATCCAAAACACTAAGGTTTTCACCATCAAAATTATTCCATAAGCTCAGAAAACATTAAAGCATTAAAAAAACCAACAAACCAAAAATCCCAACCAAATGAAAAAACCCTGATGGCCTTAATTAAACATCTCAAAGTCCACTGGAGTGTTTAGGTGCTCTAAAATATAACTTTCTCTACATTACAGAGCAGGTGTCCTGGCTATCAAAAGATGTCTTAAATGAGATCTCAGTTTGTACAAAATCCCCAGAGGTCCAGAGGAGTTGATCCCATGCAATCAGATTTTGGAATTGGCAATAACTCTGGGAGGATTTAAACCCAAAACCAGCAGGAGAGAATATCAGGATGGCTCTGAGCACCACATTGGGCATGACCTGTACTGAAGAACAAAGTCACACAAACCTGCAAATCTTGCCCAGAGGGCACAACAGCCTAGAATTTCTAAATCTGTCCTCCCAGACACATTTCTGACAAGTAACACCTCAGATACTTTTTGAGTTCACCATCTCTGCCTCAAGATAAGAATCTTATTAGAGCTGCCACAGAAAACCTCTCTGATTCACATTTCCTAAAGGCCCAGTACTTTTAGGGCTGATCCAGATGACACCAGGAGGTCCAAACAGCACGAGACAGGTACGAAAGAATACAAATAATTTCCCAAAACCTGCTAAGGTCAACAATTACACAACATTTTCTCTAACAGGTGGCCAATTGCCAGCAATCCTGCTGAAGCCAAACAAGAGTTTGTGGCATCACCCTTCCCAGGGGGGAAACATGAGAAGGACAGGAATTTAATTTGCATTACCTCATCTGCACAATCCTCCCGAGCAACAGTGGCCCCAGCTGCCTCTTGCCAACTAGATAAATCACTGAGAAAGTTTTGCTGGTTTTTGTCACTGAGGATCTGGGCTAGAGGAGCAATAATTAGAGTTTCTTTATCATTCCAGGAGCCAGAACTTCAGGCTGCAAAATTACAGCAGAACCAGTCCTGCTTTGTTCATTTTTATGCAAGAATCCAAATCTCACCTAAAAAACAGGACCAAGTGTGATCCTGCTCACAGAGAATTCCCCCAAGTTCAAACCTTCATGTTTTACCTTG
>NC_031781.1:2363805-2368135 GCF_001522545.3 Parus major | reverse complement strand
AAACCTTCATGTTTTACTTTTCCCCAAAGGAAAACCTTCATGTTTTACTTTTCTCCAAATGAAAAGCTTCATGTTTTACCTTTACCTTGGGGAAATGGCCAATGCTGCCATAATAATCACGTTTGGCTGCCAATGAGTTGATGTTTCTTGATCCCATTGTTTTGCAGAGCTCTGGAACTCATTAGACTCAAGCTGGGACAAAAATGAACTTTCCAGTGCTACCAAGAAGAGCAATGAAAGGACACAGAGGAGAACTGAGACACTGTGCAGGTGTCCAGTAGACATTACACAGGTGAGAGTTCATCTTCCTGATGTTTTATTGTCACTTTGATCAGGGCACTGCCCTGGAGCACCTCAGTTCCAGCTCCTCATTAACTCCAGTTCAACACCCAGGACTCTCTGAGCTCCACAAGGAAAGGCTGTGACCCTGATAATTCCCCCCACAGGAATTCCTGCCCCTTCTCCTCCCATGCCATGCAAAATGCAGCTCTGCTCAGAGGAGGAAATTCTCCCTGGCCCCAGCCCAGCTGATGAGCTGCTCTGCCTTGCCAGGTGGAACACCCGGCACAAAGCCCGGCTCTTCCAAGGAATCCAGGAACCCTCAAATCAATATTCAGCACAGATCCCTGCACCACAGCACTTACATTATCTTGTGTGGCACATGCACTGTTCCCATGGCAACCAGCATCCTTCATCCAGCTCCATTATTTCGGCTGTTTGAGGCTCTCAGAATCTCTGGTGCCCAAGCCACGGCTCAGAGCTACTTTGTGCTAATCAGCCTCAAGAGCAGATACAAGAAGAAAAGAAGAAAACGCAGCAAAGTCTGGTTTTTCTAATCTATCAGCAACGTGGAAAGCAAGAAGTGGCATGGGAAATACAGTTCCAGCAGCTGAGGGGAAGGGACTCTTATGTAACCACCTTCATTAGGCGAGACTAACGTGCTGCAAATCCACCCCAGCCTTTTAATTCCACAAACTGAACAGCCTGCTCAGCCAGTTTGTTCACCAGGAACGGCTGTGTAAGAGGTGTTAGGAAATAAAATCTCCCTGCACATCTATTGGAACATTAATGCCTCTATAACTGATAGCACACAGGTCCTTAGTTTGAAAAAGGGCTCAGCCTGTAAGCACCAGCAGCACAGCCCAGGAAAATAATTTGATTTTGACCTTTTTACGATGTCTGCTATTAAAGTTTTAAAGGGCTATTATCAAAATCTATAATCTTTATAGTATAATCTATATTTGCTTGATATAAACTGTCCCTAGATACCTTAAGCAAGCTCTATCAATAACACCATTTCTTTTTCTTTTTTTTTTTGGCATTTAAGCATTTCCACATCAAAGCATTACAGCAGCCTCATTATGCTCTGCACAGCTTAATACAAACTTTCTCTTAGTCACCAACCAGGGAATTTCAGGCAGAAAATAAATAACCTCAATTATTAAAGCCACCCTTGACAAATCATCCCTAAGTTGCCAGCCCGGGGTTTATCCCTGGGAAATACACACGGGTCAGTAGGAACACACACAAATGCTTTGAAGTTGGAGGGTTTGGAGGCTCCTAAAAAGAGATGTTGAAATAAATAAATAAGGCACTGTGCCAGAAAATGTCCCCACAAGTGACAAAGGAGACTGACAGACTGCTGAATTAAGCTGAGCTTAAATGTGCTCAGCACCTGTTGGGAAGAGCTGGAATTCTCTGAGCGTCCTGAGCAGCATCTCTGACAGCCACATTCCCTGTCAGGGCAGCTCTGGGGTCTTCTGGGGGTGAGCAAGGTCAAAAGCAGGGTCAGTCACCCCCACTGGGAGCAGGGAGATGGAGGGGAGCACCTGTGTCCCTCTCACCACCCCCATCCCTCCCCAGAGCACCCAGGCAGCACCAAAGCCCAAATTCCTGGTTTCTCATGGGTTCAAACAAGGCTGGCTGAGGTGGGAGCCATCCTCCTCCCCTCTCCAGCCCCAAAGCAAACATTGCAGCCCAAGCAGAGGGGTCCTGGCAGGTCCTGCTCTCCCAGGCTGGAGAGCTGACACCACACCCTGAACACAACTTTCAGGCAGAAGCGACAAACACTGAAAAAACTTCTACAGGAAACAAGACCCAGCAAAAGCCCTTTCACCACTGGCTCGTGGCTGTGTCAAGCACTGGATGGAGCTCCCACAAGATTTCAGTGGTCTCACACTGCAGCTCTGAAGGCACGCTGCTCCTCAGCCCTGGGACAGATTGGGAATTCTGTTCATGTTCGACAGCCAGAGAAATCAATGGAATTAAATTCAGGCCATTTGTACTGTTTAAGCACACAGAGAAGCTTAACATATTTAATCATATAGCTTCCTTCCATTAAATAATTTGCCAGAGGAAAAAGGATGGAATTTTCCATCCACCCTTTCCCTTTGGAACGTGCATCACAAGCTTGCTCCATTTTTCCTGCTCATGGGATGGAGAATCTCTGTTGATTGACCCAGGAATGCTTAAACTGCTCTCCCTTTTTGTGTGCTCCAACCCAGGGGTGGCTGCTTCCTTCCAGCAGCCTCCTGTGCATGACCAGCCAGGGATGCTAAAATGGGAATAAAATGGGATTGGGAGGTGAAGGAAGCAGCACACGCAGCTGAGGGAGATGACATTGTGTTACCCTGAAGCCCATCTGCTAAGCCAGAGAGGATCTAGCACACAAGAGCAGCAGGATCCTTGAGGAATGATATCTTTTTTCAGAGATGTTCAAACCCTGTTCAAATAATCCCAGTTAATTTTAATTTCGGAAGGTTAGATAGTCCTCAGAATTTTCTCTAATTGCATATTCCTCAGAATAGACTCCTCTGGTTGCTCTGTAATCAAATCATAATTAAAGCATCTGTGTCGTTTTATCCATCCCTTCCTGCTATTTGTAGCGTTTGCAGAAGGCAACAAAGATGCAGAATGCAAAATTTCCAGCACCGAGGCCGGGCAGCAGCAGAGCAATAATGGGGATTTGTGTGCTGTGACTGCCTGAGTGTCTTCTTAGGCTTTGCTGGCCTCTAAAAACAGCCCAGGAGGAGAGGAACACCAAACAGTGCTCCCCTTGTTGTGGCCACTACTGGAGGCCGTGCTTTATTCCTGGGATCCCTGGTTTTAACCAGCTCCTCTCAGCCCAGCTCCTCCTGGGGGCAGGCAGAGGGGGCTGCACTTCAGGGAGGTGTTAAACAGCAATATCACCTCGGCAGAAGAGAGGATTTTCTCTTTGGGCACCTGGGAAGCTGTCAGATGAGTCTCCCCTCATCCAGGGAAAAAAAAAATGAGTCTCCAGATGGGTCTCCACTGCTCTCCAGCCAGGTTAAAAACACCCCAAACTAAAGCAACCAACAGCAAAGCGATTCCCTGGGCTTTATCACAGAACTCAGAGTAACTAACTGGATTATTGGTGGTACCCTTTGCCTTCCAGAGCATCTTAGAAGTCATAATTCAGATGAAAAGTGTTTCCATAAACTTTTTACTGACTGCTGTGAAGGGATGAAACCACAGAGCAAACCTCTCGGGGAAAAGAGTTTGCAGTTTGAGTTTTGTCTGCCTTACTTCAGAAAGACAGGGGGAGCAAAAAAAATCATAATTCCTTGCATAAGCAGAGACCAGGATCAGACTGGGAGAATTTCCTCAGGAATTTGTAGTTTGTATTAAAAGGAATACATTGATTGGTAAATGAAAGCATCGATTTTTCAAAAGAAGATTTTGGGATGTATTTAGGCCCAAATAATTAACCCTAACCCTAACACGACTACTTCTTCCATCCTTGATTTTAGCCTTGTTACACAATTTTGCAACACTACAGAACGAATCTCAGCTCTGTGGGCATCACTTGATAAACTCCTGAATACAACTGGTATAGAAAACACTGATTTTTCACTGTGTGTTTTCCATTGTAGCATTTTTTCCAGTGAAGCATTAAAATTATTGTTATTTTGCACAGGAAAGATTCCATTTACACAAAGCTTACTCTAATCACTTCAGACTAAAATCAGCACTGAGTTTGCTCTCAACGTCACTTTCCTTCCAAAATATGATTTAAAGATCAAAACTGGAACCAAATCAAAACTTTCCATCTTAACAATTCACTGTAGGAATCATTCTTAAATAACTTCTATTTTTGGACAACGAATCCTTTCAGAACCGACTTTGAGTGGAAAAGAAATTATGGAAAAATTGACACCTCAGGTTGCCTAATTTAAGTCTTAAATAGAATTTTCATAGCTACTGGACAATGTTAGCTACAATATCTGTGGTGATTTTATTCATTTCGGGGGGGGTGTGTTTTATTTCATTGGGATTGGCGCAGATGCCTGGGATTGCTGTGGATTATTGG
>NC_031781.1:2359458-2363592 GCF_001522545.3 Parus major | reverse complement strand
GATTGCTGTGGATTATTGGGATTGCTGTGGATTATTGGAATGGGATTGGTGCAGATCTTTGGGATTGCTGCATATTATTGGTACAGATCCCTGGGATTGGTGCAGAATATTGGGGAGGGATTGCTGCAGATCCATGGAATTGGTGGAGATCATTGGGATTGCTGCAGATCCCTGGGATTCCTGCAGATTATTTGGATTGGTGCAGATCCCTGGGATTATTAATTATTTTTCTTCCTAGTTTAGAAGGGACAAATCCTGTCCATGATTTTCCTCCATCAATAAAGAAGATCCAGCTGTGGATGAATTGACTTATCACACATTTCAAACATCCAGCTGCCAGTCTTGCCCCCACAAAAGGCTCACACAGGTGGTCTGTGGAGCTGTTCTAGATATTATTTTCCCCTCCAGGATCTACATTTACAAAGCAAAGAAAGGCAATGCAGTCACGCAGCCGGTGCCTGGTTCTGAGCTGAGGATGGAGCAGAAGTTGGGGCTGAAACGCTGGCTCTCCTCACCCTGACAGTCACAGCACTGGAAGCAGGGGGACAAAATGGCCCAGTCAGGTTCTGAAGCAGATTCATTGTGGTTTACAAACCTCAGGATTGAGTTTCTCATTGCTGTTGGCACAAGCAGAGACCCAGTGCCTGCTCAGGGCTCTGCGGAGGCTCCGCGTGAGCCGAGCCCATGTGTGTGTGTGTGTGTGTGTGTGTGTGTGAGCTCTGCCCCCTGAGCACGGCTCTGGTCCGCTCTGGCACCTGCTCAGAGAGCCCAGGGACGCTGCAGCATCACCCCTGCCCTGCCAGCTGCCAGGTGCTGTGCTTTATGTAACCAAATGTGGCACCACATCCCAGGCACAAGCGTGGCAATGGCACCGCTGACCCTCCAATGTGTGCTTGGAAGGCTCAGATTTATCCCCAAGTCCAAACTCATTTCTCCTCTCCAACGTTCAAGGCAGGCACGAGTTAGAAGAAATCATGGGAAAGGAGAATATCCTGAGATAACTTGAAAAGAAATTGTCACCAAGGATTCTCTTCAGAGATAATATTTTTATTTTTTTTTCCAAATCACTTGTTCGTAGTTGAGTCATCCCAGAATCTAAAGCTTGTGGAAATTTGTCACTGCGTGTAGTACGAGGAGTGCAGAACTCTTACAGCTTATTTAGAAATTTCCCTTTTGCATCTGGAGCTTGGATTGCACTTACAGGGTGAATAGATTCAAACACACAGCCAAAAACATCCTCCCCCACCACCTTCCCACTCGTTCCCACTCCTCATGTTCAATTACTACTCTGCTAGACTTAATAGTGCCATCAACACTGCAGCTCTTGAGCAGGAATAAAATCAGCAATCAGCGCCTTCAGTAAATACATTAACACCAACTCATCCATGCTAACAAATCATTGTTTACTTCTGAAATATGCTTTAGCAACCCACCATATTCATCAGGCAAGTGAGACTGGTCTGTGCAGCCCCTGAATGTTCTGAGACGGGCTCAGCTTTTCTCTTTACCAGAAAACAGAGCTGCACCTTCCACAAAACAAAAGGAAATTGCTTTGTTTCTCCCTTTCCCACGTGTGAAGCAGGAGGGTTTGCACACATAAAATATACACTGACCTGTCTGGAATCTTTCAGACCCACTGTCTGTGGAGAAATTCACGATCACAAAGCTACTGAGGAGGAAAGCACCTAAAATTCACACAGCCCATGCTCATCTGGACCCACACAATAAAAACCAAATGTGAAAACCAGCAGTCCTTGCTGATGGTCAGCAAATGACACCGTTTGTGCCTTTAACCTCGGGAGAAACCAAAGCCATCAATTCTGTACACATTCCACACACTCTCAAGGTTTAAAACTCTCTTACAAGGAGCTCCCTGCCATGGCAGTGATGCTATTAAAATCCTTCAAACTTACCAATTATGTCGCCTAATTAGAAAGATAAATAACTTCTGAGCTGTCTTCAGTACCGTTCAATACCACTCTCAACATGGCAATTCCTGACAGATTTCATGCATTTACCATTAGAACTGAGATTTATTTTGGCAGCTGAAACAGCTCCTGTTTTCTGTGTGCCCCCTGCAGCACCTCCAGCACTCAGACTCACACACATAAAGTGACTTGATCCTCTTTGAAACCCGAGCCTCTTTCGCACCTGCACGCGAATTTGGTAAGTCCGAGCTTTAAATCACTGCCCTCCATATCCAGAGCTCCACATTTGAAACACAAGCTGCCAAGTTCCTCAGCTTTTGAAAAGACCAGGAGCAGGCACTGTCCCTTTAATGTTCCACCTCGTCTCCAAAAGAAACGTCTTTTTACTAGAGCTCAGTGTGATTCATTGGAATTTGCCAGGCAGGTCAGGAAATCCCCTGAAGCAGAGGAAGAATATTAAAGAGATGGGACATGTATATCAAATCTCATTACTGTTCTCTTCTGAGAATCAATCAGGTGAAAGGATGTGATGATGTCATTATGACATCATTGACTTTGGGATTAGCAATTCAGAGCTATTTAGCAACCAAAGCTGTCCAATACAGAAGTAAGAGATCCAGTGGAAGATGTTATCATCTGACCCACTTACTGCAAGATAAATATTTGCCAATCCTGGATTCGAGACTTTGTAAGAGATGTAAAAACTTACAAACAGCCTCGTTCTGAGTGCAGAATATTTGAAATCAAACCTCCCCCCTGAACCTTTTCTGAACCTTGGATTAATATCCGAGCATATTCTTTACCCTCCTAACAGCTCACATCCACGTTCCCTCTCAGACATCTTCTTCCTCACCTTCCCATAAATCTAAACCCTAAAAACGGACAAAAAAAACCCCTGTGCTAAACAGACTTTATTATTTTAAGAACTACAAGCTCTATCAGAAACTCAAACCTCGTATAGTCAAGGGAGACTAATATAATTGCATCAAAATGCAAGCTTAGAAAGCATGCTTATTTCATTCAAGTAAGCTGGAAAATATCCGGCTGATGAGCTCCGGTATCCGTCAGAAATTTCACCCAAAATAAAAAAGAAAAAGCTTTGTGCTTGAAGAAAGAATTGGTCACGCTACTTCTGTGGCTATTTCTGGGACCTGAAAGGGTTTGATGCCCGGAATCTATGGCTGACCTGATTTTCTTTAAAGTTCACTCGTCTCCATTGAAAATACAGTTTTAAACGAGCTCTAAAGCAACCGAGCGAAGCTCTCAGACGCACCGAAATTATAACTAAAGCCTTAAATCCATTACCAACAAGCCAGAAAGGGAGCGCTGGGCTGACACTTCGTGTTTCCCCAGCCGCGCTCCGCCAGGGGCGAGCGGAGCATCGGGACGCGTTTGAGGAGCAAACGAAAGAAAATAAACCACTCCGCCTTCTGCAAATAACTTTTATTATCGGGGCGAGGCAGCTCCAGCTTTGCACGGCTCCGAGAACCCCGCGCTGCCGGGAGCGCCCGCCGAGCCCCGGCCCCCGCACCGCCGGCTCTGCCGCCCGCACGGAGCGCACGGGCACCGCCGGAGGCTCCGCAGAGCCCGGCACGGCTGTCCGAGCCCCCGAGCGCAGGATCAGAGCCTCCCCGAGCTCCGACAGCCGGCAACAGGCGGCCGCTCCCGGCCACCGCCGCTCCGCTCCCCGCGGCTGAGGAGCCGCCGGCTCAGCCTCCATCCTCCGGGGGCTGCCGCGTTCCCCTCTGAGCCCCGGCAGCATCCCCGCATCCCTACATCCCACAGCATTCCCTGCATCCCGCGGCATCCCCGCAACCCTGCATCCCACAGCATCCCTGCATCCCGCAGCATTCCCGCATCCTACAGCAGCCCCGCAACCCTCAGCATCCCTCAGCACCCCCGCATCCCCTCATCCCCGCATCCCACAGCATTCCCGCATCCCACAGTATTCCTGCATTCCCCAGCATTCCCGCATCCCGCAGCATTCCCGCATCCCGCAGCATCCCCGCATCCCGGGCTCGGGTACCGCGCGTTTCCCCGCGGGGCAGGGCAGCTCCGCGGGGCTCGGGCACGGGCAGGGCTCCGCGGCCAAAGGCGCACAGCCTACCTGCCGCCGCGGCCGAGGAGGAGGAGGAAGAGGAGCTGGAGGTGCCGCTGCCGCCGCCGCCCGTCCCGAGCCACCGGCGCTGCCCTCCCCGAGCGATAT
>NC_031781.1:2318622-2359178 GCF_001522545.3 Parus major | reverse complement strand
CCCTCAGGGCTGGTGGATCCCTTGGGACCAGCAGATCCCCCTCAGGGCTGGTGGATCCCTTGGGACCAGCAGATCACCCTCAGGGCTGGTGGCAGGCTGAGTCCCCGTGTTGCAGGGTGAGGGGACACCTGTGAGCAGCTCACCCCTTTCCCCTCATCCTCCTCTGGATGTTCTGGGCAGACCCAATCCAGGGATGTGTTGCCCTCAGCTGGTTCCCCCCAGCCCCAGAGAACCAGAGCTGACCAGAGAAGTGGAGAATGGCAAGTCTGGAGAGCTGCTGGGGGATGAGAGCTCTCTGCCAGGGTCTGGGTCACGAGTGTGGAATTTATTTCAAACAGGAACGCTTAGAAGTGTGCTTTGAACACGTGGAGACACAGATGTGTTCCCAAGGCTCCTCCAAAATGTGTCCAGAAGGGTCTCGTTTCTGGGGTCCTGCTCAGTTTGGTGTTCCCACAGTAAGGTCAAAGTCAGGCAGGGACAGGTGGGGTCACCTGAGCCACCCCAAGGACAGCCCCAGCCCAGGCACACGGGGAAGGTGAAGAGCAGGGAGAGCACACACCAGCCAGAGCAGGAATGTGACAGGCAGGGACAGCAGCCCAGGACAGACCCCAGGGAACACCTGCAGGAGACTGTTTGCACGATGGTTTCTCCTGCAGCAGCGTTAAGGTGACCATCACAGTGATGGAACCAATCTTTTCTTGTCCTGTGCCTCACTGCATGAAAACATGGCTCAGAAGGTGAGGGAACACTCACAATTTAGGTGTTAAAATGCACCAAATCGGTGACAAGACCAGCCACATGAACTGCAGGGTCAAACACTTCTTGAGTCAAGGGGGTCTGGCCTCCTTCTTTCCATCCCAAACAGGCCTGAAGGATTTTTTTACTTTTATTTACTTTTATTTACCCCACCAATGGCTCATGAACCCATGGCAGATATTTATTTTCTCAATGTCTCCATTGCTCAGTGCAAATTTAAGGATGCTACGTGAACCAATGTTTAACACGTGCTAATCACACAGCAGTAGGAACATAAACACTGATGTTTATTAGGACATAAAGATCAGGAGGCTGCATCCCATAAAACGGGCTAATTACCATTTCCAAACCCAGCTAATTGTGCAGAGGTTGCCAGATTGCTCAAAATCTTCAATGACTTGCTCACAAGTTTTAATGGACAAAACATGTCAGCAGAGTTTAACTCTGTTGCCCATTAATTACAAGGAGGATTAATGCTGAGAATAATAATTGGATTGCCCTGTAATCCACCATAATAATCAGGAATTTTCTTTGCCCACGTGGCTGGGAAAGGTAATAGCTAACAATATTTGAGCTGATTTCTGCAGCAGCAATGAGTAACTCCTATCATTACCTCGGGGTTATAGATTTTGCTACTGATTAGCACTTGATTAGTCCTTGTCCTCATCATAGTGCCATTGTCCTTTTGCTTTGGTTAAGGATTGGTGCTGATTGACTCAGCTTTTTTAAAAGGCAGAATATATTCAGTTGTTCAGGGCTGCTCTGAGAGCAGCAGGAGTTGACTCTTCATTTTCCCTTAGCAGGAGCAGTGCCTTTCTCTGGGCTTGGACATGCCCTGAGCTCTGGTGACACTGCAGTGGGGCTGGCTGTCTTCTGCCTCTGTGACAATTTACTGTGCAAAGCTCAAAACTACTGGAAAGAGTCAAAAGCACCTGACCTAGGCACTGGCAGCCATGGGTGGGACCACTTCTCATGGTTTTGGTGCAGTGCTTGAACCTGGATTTATTTATCCTGGAAAGCTCTGCAGAAGCAACTGACATCAAGGGGATCAGTTCTGTGAGGGAATTAAGGAAATAAATCACACTAACAGCCAGCAAGGTGCAGAGCAAAACCCCCCAAACCCTAACACAGTGAGTCCCAAATTCTCCTGGCCAGTGCTGTGACCTGAATTTCACCACTGCACCTGTATTAAGGCAGTAGATTTCAAGATCACCTGAATTCAGTTTGGTATCCTTCATGAGATATTTGAAAATCTAAAAGAATCCTGATACTCTGATATTAGAGAACAAGTCTTAGGAGAAGGAGCTGAGGGTGCTGGGGTGGTTTAGCCTGGAGAAAAGAGGAGAGCTTACCTCTCTCTCCAACTTCCTGGACACAGGGAGATGGAAGTCAGTCCTTTTTCCCAAGTAAGAAGGGATAGGAGAAGAGGACACAGACCCAAGTTGTGCCAGGGGGAATTTGGAAAGGAAGAAGCCTGTGCTGTGTTTGGAGGCAGTGCCATAATCTCTCTCTAAGCCTGGCCAGTGAGGAGAGCTGTGACATGGTCCAGTGGAAAGATCTGGTTGAAATTGGATGTCACGCTGCACTTCATTGACTTGAGAAAGATCTGCAGTTCTTCCATCCTGACTCAGAGATTTGGGAGCTCAGAAGGGCCAGAGAAGTGTCCAAGCTACCTTTAAACAAACAGCCACGAGATCAAGGCATGGATTTCAGCACAGGCTTGTGCTGCTCCTCGTGCCTCCAGGTGGAACCTCTTCTGTCCCCTGAATATCCTGATTCAAATTCTTTTGTGGGCTGCAGAGTTCCTTCAAAATATCTAAAAGGAGCTCCTGTTGCAAGCAGCTCCTGTGAGGGAGGAAAGCTCCGGTTTCCCCCGAGTTTCCCCCAGGTTATTTATAAATGTGCCAGGTTTCTCCTGCTGTGTTGGCACGACAGAGACTCAGAGGCACAAATCTCAGGGACTCTGCTGGGTGGGACAGGCCTGGCTCCTGTGGGTGTGACGGGGGGCTGCCTGCCCTCAGGGACACTTTGGGGTGCCTGCACAGTCTTGGCAAGAAAAGTTACCCAGGCACTGTTTGAGCAATCTAAGGGAATACTGAGGGTTTGAGGGCTGAAACCCTACACAGCTTTTCAGCTGAAATACGACTGTGAACTGGAAGCTGCTCCCTGCAGGCCTGAAGGAAGGCAGCAGGGGCACTGACAAGCACAAAGCAGCTCAGCACTGGCTCTGGCAGGTGTAAGAACTATTGTAGTCTCTGTGTTTGCAGCACTTTTAATGCTGCTCAAGCCCCCCAGCTCCAGTGCTGTGCTTGGGATGCTGTTCTAGGTGACACATGAGCAGACTGGTGCTTTGATCATTCCATTTGTCAACTGCTGGAACAATTCCAGAGTGTCACCTTTGAGCCCAAAAGGTAGCTGCTTTCTCTGCCAAAAGGAAAGCACATCCTCGTGGCCAGTGTTGGCTGCTTCTTGGTTTTGCTTCCTGTTGTTTTGACATTGCTGCTTTCAATGTCTGGAGATCAGACAGGAATTTACTCAGAGCAGACAAAGATCATGTCCTGAACAATGGAGCAGATTCAAGCAGCAGCAATCAGCCTTTGCTGCTGATAATTCTCTAACTTGTCAAGGCTTGTGGTCATCGTGGCTTGCAAGTCCTGAGATGTGAGTTGAGTGAGCTCATGGCCAGCCAGGACAGGGGTAAGGGACGTCACCCCCAGGTGTGACACTGCTGGCTGAGCAGAGGGGTGCTTGGAGGGAAGGTTGGAGGGGGATCCAGTGAATCCCAAGGTCCTGCTCATCATTTTTCATGTACATGTTGTCTGTAGAGCCTTCCACTCACACAGCTTCCATCTGAGAAATGATTGCCAAATATTCCCGTGGAGTTTTCCAGAGAGTCCTTCTTCCACAGCCTTCTCCTTGCACAGAGAGCTGTGTTCAGGAGGACAGGTCCAATCCTTCCCATCTTCCTCCAGGTGCATTTCCCTTCAGAGCTCATGGAAGCTCACCACTGCAGGGGTGGAAGAGCACCCACACCCATCTGAACTTGTAATTGAGCCCAGCATTTGGCCAACTTTTCACCAAGAGCTCTCGGAGCCCTTGGGATGAAATATGCCATTATGATTGTAATTTACTGGTAATTATCTGTTGATTAAAGCCAGCAGGAATGTGTGCCACCATGTTCTCGGGGTCAGGCAGCAAGGAAATCTTTCTGCTGCTTTGGGACAGATGGGTTTCACGTGGAAGTCTTTCAGCTGTTACAATGGAATTGATGCTCCTTATCCCTTGTATGAAGATTTATTGGCATCACCTCACCTGCTGGGGCTGGGATACAGCAAGAAGTGCAGCTGCTGAGGTGGGGATGCAGAAAGGGACACAGCCAGAGGAGATAACAAGGAAAGAACTAGAACAGGCTGCCCAAACCTCCCCAGGCAGTGCTGTGGAGACCCCTGTAGCTAACACCTCCACCAGCAGCACCCTCTGTGTTTATTTTGGCTTTGGGAGGACCAAAGGCAGCCTCTGCAAGCTTGGGCAGTTTGGAGCCTCATTCAAAGTACCCCAAACTCAGTGGGAAAAAGTTTCTCGTTGACTTTGACAATGGTCCTTGGAGCAGGTCCCTGGTGATGACTGCTCTGGAGCCCAGCCACGGTGACTCTGTTAGAGCTGTGATTTGGCCTTGAGAGATGATGAGAAATAATCTAATGGTTATTACAGCACTTATTTCTACATTTCTATAGCATTAAAAGGCATTCATAAAGCTTTGTTGTATTTTTGCATCTCAAAGAAAGAAAGTTGGCTTGGACTGTGTTTTAAAAAATAGCTTACATCTGTCTTGGCTCCACAGAGCAGTTATTGGACTTTGATAACATCTGGAAGGGATATAAAACTTGCACACAAGGAGAGGGACTAAGTATAGCAGGGACAAAAGACTTGAACCTCTCATCACAGCACTGAGCCAAGAGAGAAAAGGGACTAAAGAGGCCTTGTGTGGCTGAGGAAGTGGCAAAAGCCAGCTCCAGCAGGGACAATGGCTGCCAAAGCTGCTGCCAGGGCCAGCCTTTCCTGTTGTCCAAAAAAGTTCTCAAAATTTCCTCCTCCAACACACTCTGCTTCAAAGCAGCCCCTTGCATTCAGACCAGTTCTACAGTTTATTGATGGAGTGAGGAGATTATTTTTCAAATGCAGTTAACATTATTTTCATCCTGCAAACCATGTTGGATTCATTTGGGACAAGCTGTGTTTGCTTTTTCTTTTTTTTCCTCCTGCCAGAGCAGTGTGTTGGGCACTTTTTGGAAGCCAGAGGACCTTGCTGTCTAGGAAGATGTCACACAATGTCACACAGAGGTGGCCCACGTGTCCCATGGCCCCAGTGCCACACAAATTCTGGGGAGAAAATATTAAAAAAAAAAAATCCATAAAATTTGTTTATAGCAGGAAAAGAGAAAATCTTCATGGATACAGCACAGGGATAACTCTCTCCTCAAAGTCATGGGAAGAAGAGGGCAGCTCCACATAGGGCTGTTTTTTTATCTTGAAATTCCTTCTTAGGTTATCAGTGAACAGCACAGAGGGATCAGTGAGACCTCAGACCTTTCCCCACACAAAACACATCATCTGAAATATAAAATCTCCTGATTGCAGGTTGCTTGTGCCAGGATTTGGGCACAAGAAGAAGGCAGGCCCTTCTTTATTACTGTTTTTTCCAAAATCTTTCAGAAACAACTGTTTCAGACACAGAAAACTGGAGAAACCCAAAGGGCTTTGTATCAATTCATTGATTATCGTCCTCTGGGGGTTTATTGGATCCCATCCGTGGGAAATGGGCTTAGGAATGCACAGAGTCAATTGAGTGAGTTCTTTTGTACCACTTAATTGAATCTCATCAGCATTTCCTCCTGGTTGTGCAACCCATAGCAAGCTGTGTGGAGAATATTTATAGATTTATATATATACACATGGATTTCTTGGTGTGAACGAGGTTTGCTGTCCTGGTGTGAATGAGTTTTGCTTTCTTGCTCATACAGAGGGGAAATAAAGCATTAAAAGCCTGGAAGGATGACTGCAGAAGCACCAGATCCATCCTCCACCTGCAGGATTTCAGGTTTCAGGATGCAAGAAGCGACATTTCATTGCCTCTGTCAAGGAGTTCAAAAAGCAAAGCTCCCCTCACTCCTGTGACATTCTCTACATCCAAGTTTATGGTGCCCCTTGGAGGTGAAGGTGGTGTTTGTTCAATGCATGGCTCCAGATTTCACACCTTGAGGATTTGGGTATCACCAAAAAATTTAAAAAAAAAATAATAAATTGAGTTCTTCTCTCAAAGCATCAATGCATTTTAAATAATTTTTTAAAAGATACAATAAGGCAGGTGATGCAAAGGATTATAAACTTGAAATACAAGAGTTTTTGTTTCCAGCCAGTTTGCTGGAAGAAAAGGAGTATCCCCAAGTACAGATCTGCACATAGGAACAGATTTTTTGAGACAAAGGGATTTCTAGGGATTAAATCTAAGGGACTGTGGCACTGTTTGGGGGAGCTGTGTGAAAAAGAGAAATGAGAAGGAACATTTCTGTCACCACAGCAGAGGAGATCTCTAGACAGTGCCAGGGTACTGAAACCAGGACAATAAATGGACTCTCAGGGAGGTCAGTGTTATCCAGCCAAACCAAACTTGGATCCTCCTCTGCAAAGAATTCAGGTGATGCCATCCCCCACTTATCTCCTAACCAGCTCCCAACTTTTAATAATCACATCACAAATGTGTACCAGCCCTTGGAAAAGTGAGTCCTCACATCTCTGCCAATCTCCTTTCCCCCAAAACCTGCAGGAGCTGTGCTGTGTGAACTTGTGGATGTGCAGAGCTGAGGAACACTCAAAGCAATGCTAGACACTCAGAGGAATGCTAAAAATGCTAAAAATACCCTCAGCTGTCAACCAACACACCAATATATCTGTTTGGAAGAGATTAACAACCACTGGAGATTTAATTCAGGCTTTATGTTGGAATTACCAGGACAAACCTTTCCCCAGTGGAAGTTCTGCCATCATCTTCTGGTAACTGGATACCCTCATCCACGTGTCAGCCTTAATGTCAGCTCAAAAATACAAATATCAAAATGTTAACAATGATTTCGTATGCAGAGCCATTTAATGGACTTATTGCCATTTTAGGAGCCTGCCAGCATTTTGTATTTTCTGCTGGCACTGTGACTGCCTTCAGTGGTGTGTTTGCAATGTCTGTTCAGGATAGTTAGGCAAATTCATTAGTTCTAGCTCAGTAGTGCAATATTTCCAATATTTTGATGTTTCTTTTTATTGCTCCCTCTCTAGTGTGTTTTTTTCCTCCAGTAGGATGCACAAACAACTTTTAAAGTCACCTGCAGGCTCTGGATTGCCAGCAGCCCCCTGTTCCAGTGGTGCTGTGCTCTAAAGTTTGGCAGCCAGTCCTTAAAATCACCTCTGTGCCCTGGGGTTTGTGTCTGAATGGATTTGGCTTTTCCCCCAAGGCAATGAACACCAGCAAGGAAGGAGGACCAGCTCCCTGGGAGCCTCTGGCTACTGAAATGCTGGCAGCAGTGCCCTGGGAGGTGCTGTGCTTCAGAAAGAGCCAAACCAGACCCTGGAGCTGCAGTAAAAGTTGTTTTTGTTCTTCCTTTCACAAGAGGGAGAACACTGAGCCCCGATGTTCTGGCCTCACTCCCTTCTGCCTGCCCCGGGCTCTCCCTGCAGCTGGGATTGCTCCCCGTGCCCTGCTTTTGGCTGAGGCAGAGTTAATTTTCTTCACAGTTCCTGCTATCAGGCTCATTTCCAGACTTGTGAACAAATTTTGGCAACAGAGGGATGTTCAAATCACTGGTGAGCAGCACTTTTGTATTTACACATCAAGGCTTTGTCTGCTTCTGAGCCCACCAGGAAGGAAACTGGGGGTGCAGGAGAAAGTGGGAGGGTGCAGAGCCAGGACAGCTGATCCCAGTTATCCAGAGGGATATTCCATGTCCTGGGGCACCCTGCTCAGCCATAAAAAACAGAGAAAAGGAGGAGATGGAGTGGGAAATGTTCAGAGCTCTGGTATTCCTCTTCCCAATAAAAACTGTGCAAGACGGAGCTCATGTTCCTGGGAATAGCCAAACATCTGGGATACAGGGAATGAACCCCTTGCCCTGCTTTTTTGTGCACTCTGCTGCTGTTTCACCTCTGAAACCATCTTTATCTCAACCTCTTTTCTCTGCTGTGGGGATCCCAGTCTGCAGGGTGGGAATGCCAAAACAAAGCCACAATTCCAAGTGAGGACTGTGTGCATCCTGATGCCTTTTGGGGCTACCCAAAAAAACAGAGGCCAGGCAGAATTAAGGGAATAAAAAGCAGTTTCTATTTACTGAAGGGTCTCCAGGTACAGTTTGGGCTGCACCCAACAATGGCCAATGGGTCACAGGTCTGACACTTTTCTAAGTTGGGTCCATTTGCACATTGGGGGTTCATCTCCCAATTGCAGCTGCAGGGAATGAAGTCATTTAGGGCAGCTTTGCTGCCCCCAAGTCCCTTTTGTTTCCATCTCTCAGGCCTGGGGCAGTGAGGTGTCCTTGATTGCAGGCCTGGGGAGGAATTGCTGTGTCTGAGCAGGATGGGGAAGCAGCAGCTGAGCCTGCACATGGAGTTTGGAGTCAGGCACTAAAGAACTGCAGCACTACAAATGGATGGAAATACAAAAGCTGAAATCCTAAGGCATCACTCCCACCAACACTCAGGAAGTCTCTGTTTGATTTGGAGTAAAACCAGCTCCAAGGAGGATTTGTGCTGTGTTTTTCCCTCTGCCACACGTGTGATTCCTGTGTGAGGAAGTCCCAGCAAGCAGGAGCACACAAAGCAGGGATAAAATCCACTTTGTGCAGCTTCTGAGAGTGGCTGCTCAGCCTACAGGACTTGGAGTTTGAGGTTTATGTGAGCAACATCTACAAGGGAGGAAGTGAACTCCAGCAGCTGGAAATATATTTTGATTGCACTCTGATTAATTTCCTGGGGAGAGGGTGAGACACTCTCGTTTTGCAAAAACGTGTTGCGGTATTTTTTGTCCTCCTCTGAAGTTTTCCAAGCTGTATCCTTGCAAAGACATTGAAGTCCTCCACAATGGGTTTTCAGTTGCAGTTTATTTTGGGACCTGACTCTAACCCCCAAAATGGGATATCTGTAGACATTTTATGACCATTTGAATGATTTCTTTTCTACTGGCCATGGGTGTCTGATAAAGGGGAGCCCCCTTGCAAAAGCTGTTCTAAAATCAATTTTAGCTGGAAGAACAGGAGGGAGAAGGGAAAAACAATTAAGCAGCTACAAGAGAATTGATTTTCACTGGGAGAATAAACAAGTGTTCTGTATTTCTCTGTTGAGTTGTGTTCTGATGATGGTGATTGTGTGGCCCCATTAGCACAGTGTCACATATTTTGCTGTCTGTATGAAGTTATTAAAAAATAATTTTGTGTGTTAGAAACCCCCCAAACAAACACCACATGTGCACACACTCAGGGATATCCCAGCAGGAGTTAATGTTAAAAGCACTCTGACAGCCAGCACTGCTTTTCTATGGATGGTTAAAAAAAATAAAAAAATAAAAAAAAAAATAAATTTTTAAAAGTCTCTTCAATCCTTACCCTGTAATTTCCTGCTCTCCACACACTCCAGCCCCGTGGCAGAGATAGAAAAGCAGCAGCAGTAGTTTGGAAAAGGAAATTTCTATTGCCCAGCAGCGATGGAAGCTGGAGGTGTGGGAAGAGCAAGCGTGGCACAGATGGGTGAGGAACTCTCCCAAAGTGGCACCGTGAGCTTGTTCCAGGGCAGGAGCACCTCTGACTGGAATTTGCAGACAGGAATGTTTGTGTCTGTGCCTGTGCAGACTTCATGAAGCATGAACAGCGTGACAGGCACAAACTGGCTGTGCCAGCGAGGTGTAACCCCTGCTGAAGGGTGTGAACCCTGTAAACCTGCTTTAAGCAATCTTAAAATGCTTCCAAACTCACCCAGAAGTTTTTTGAGTGTTTTCTCTGACCTTCATTGTCAATTCAAGTCCCTTAGGCTCACCCACCACAGTCAGAGCTGGAGTTCAAACCCTTAAAATATAGATTTGGTGGGGAGTATCCAGCAGCTGAGTGTGTGGGGAAATAAATGCCCCAAGGACCAGAGAAGCCATGGAAAGGTGCCATCAATTCCACCACAAACACCAAAAAGCAGCCAGCTCTTCCCAGGCCTGTTTCACCTTTCTCCCTTCTCACAGAGCAGCTGTGACCCCTCCTCTGGTGCCATTAGCAGTTTTAAAGTCGTTTTAAAATCACCAAACCGCTTCCCTAGGAGCCCAAATATTCATGAGCCCCATCCCTCAGGCCCCTTGGGCTGTCCAGAGTGGGTGGTTTGGATTGCTTGGGTGACACAGAAGGGATTTAGGAGCTGTGGGGGGACATTGCAGGAAGTTTCCAGAGGTGGCATTTCCTCAGCCCTCTCTGACAATCCAGGGAATGCAGATTCCTCCAACTCGTGGGAATTCCATGGCATGGGACACGCTGGGGATGCTCCATTTACTCAGCAGTTTCTCCACTTGCTTGAATCACACTTGATGGAGTTCCCCCTTAAAAGCCTTTCCTTACTCCATTCCATAAACCAGTTTCAATCACTAATGGGAATTTATTCCAATTCTTGCCAGAGAAGCATCAGTGGAGCAGTGGCTGTAATGAAAACTGTATTTATTGGTGAGGTAGAAAAGCTAAGTGCTGAAATTTGTGATTTCAAATGCCTGAACCCAATAAATGGGAGAAGGATTTCTCTCTGGGAAATGCTGAGCAGCTCTGGAAACCTGGTTAGTGTCCCAAACTGAGCACCCAGAATTACCAAGTTCTTTTGCAAAGGTGTCCCATGTAATTTTAGAAAGAGCCAAAAAGGTTTGCAGTCTTTATGTCTTTTTGAATGAGGACTTCCCAAAAGTTCAGATGCAAAGTGGTTGTCAGGAATTATTTGAGGAAATCAGAGCACACCTTATTAAAATTTGGTTTTACACCTTATTAAAATTTGGTTTTACACCTTATTAAAATTTGGTTTTAGCAGGAAAACAGAAATGTTTTCACCACACTCCAGAGATTGCCAGTGTAAAGATAATTTCTTCCTTGCTCTGATAGGAACACTTTAAAGTCCTGTAGGTAAGAGATAAATTGAAAAAACCAAAGCTGATAAGATTAATTAGCTATTCATGTAAAGAAAAAGGACACAGAACCTGAACACAAAAATGTTTGAGATTCCAAAGCGTTTTCCACTTTTTTTGAGCTGGAATAGAGTCCTCATGAGAGTGGTTTGTTTGAAGACTGATAACTGAGATAAAAATGAACAATGTCATTCTGGGTTTGAAAGTCAAAGAGTTTGGGATTGATCCCATTCCTCAGAGAGATAAACATGCTCTGTCTTACACTGTAATTGTTTGTTCCCTTACCAGTGGGCAGGAACAAACAAAAGTCTTGCAAACCCAAAGCTGTAACTTCAAAAGATTTATGATTTCCTTGGGAGGATGAGGGGAGGGAATGGAGGCAGCACAGCTGTTTCTGCAAATGACTTCTTGTTTCATAAAAAAGATTCAAAGTGAACACAAATGATATTTATTTAATATATATGAACCACAGCTCCTGCTGTCCAGTGATGTTTGGAGTTCAGGATCATTTTGGCTCCCTTCAAACCTTTTTTTGATGGTATTTTAATTCTCTGCTGAACTTTCCTCCATTCTCCTGCTGTCTCTGCCTTTGTCAGCCATAAAAAATGGCCTGGCAAATACATGAGCTTTCTGAGAAGGTTCAGTGTTGTCAAGCACCTGCTCCTCTTGGTTAATGTCTGCAGGAGTTTATTCCCACCTCCTAAAAATGCTCCTCAGTGTGTGATGGATGATGTCTAACACCAGCTGTCAGGAAATCTCATCCCATAACACAATAAATATTATTCACCCTCCCCTAAAATGGAATTAACCAGCTTGCCCTTTTCCTGAGGCTAACTGGGAACCTAGAACTCCTGGATCAGGAGGATTCTGTGGCAGTTCTGCTTTGCACAAGGATTTTTCTCAGCTCTCTTTAGTGTCCTCTGGCCTCAGAGGAGGCAGCACCAGCCAGGGAACGTCGCTCCAGGTGTGAGTGGCTGCTGCCCTGGAGCTCTGCTGGAAAAGCTCAGAGACCAAATTCCCAGTCCTGGGCTGAGTTTGCTGCTTTTAGCAAAGGCTGCCAGCACCTGCCTCCATTTCACTCCTGGCCTTGGCCTTACCAAGGTGTCATCAGGAGATCACCCAGGCTTTTGTGGAGAAGGAAACACTTCCCTACCTGCCAGCAGCTTCTGAGGAAAATCTCTGCCAGGACAGAAAAAAAGAAGAAGCAGCAAATCCTCCTCTTATTTGTGAGAGGTGCCAGTGAGGAGCTCCTTGATTCCACGAGGGTTTTATATTATTAACTGTGAGCTCTGGAGAGGAACCAGAGGAAGGTGAGGGGTGCAGCTGCCCTGGAAACCTTGGCAAATATCAGCAGTCCTTGGTGGCCATCACTGGTCATTGGTCAGTGTTCCTGCTCGTGGCTTTGACGTTTTTGTGTGCTACACTACCCCCAGTGTCCAACAGGATTGGTGAGAGCAAAAATCAAAGCACTGGTAGAATTTATTTCCATCTATAATTACTTTGTAGGAAGTATCCTGAGCTCACCCCAGATTAGGGAGTGGTTTTAGATGAAACTCCAAGATTCATTAATGAAACTTTGGTTTGATAAAAGAAATAGCCCAGTTTTAGCAAAAGCTGCTGAATGTTCTTCCCTTAAGGAAAATTGTCCAAGAGCTCTGAGTGTGGAAAGAAATGACACCACTAAACCAGCATCACCTGAAATGCTGATGCTCTGATCACCTCTTTTTATTTCACCATCATATGGCCTGGTTTTCTTTAGTCAAGGAATTTGGAAGTGGAGAGATTCAGCTGTTAAAAATATTTCAGTTTCCCCTTCGGTGACCTCAGCAGCTGCACACACAAATGCGCTCATACATGCATGTGTGATGGAAAAACAAATGTGAGAACGTGGTAGGTTTGAAAAAAAAATATAAAAAAATTGTTGTCAAGGTTGAGAGGGCTTTTTTTTTATTTTTTCCTGGATGTCAGGAGTTTGTGAATTCCTCTCCAGATGTCTCAGCACTTGGAGGCATGGCATAAATAAGGTAAGGGATGTATGGAGTAAAGGGCTGGAAGAGCAGACTGCGTGAGCAGTACAGGGAAAAAAAACCCAAGAAATGCTAATCTGAGGGCTGTGAGCAAAAACACAGCAATATTTAAATTCAGCATCACTGTAGTGAGAAAATCCATGTGGAGAAGGAGAAGCAGAATCACAAGACTTAATAATAAAGAGCAGTTCTGGGGTCCTGCCAGGCACTGGAGACAATAGCAATCATCAGCTTTCCAGTGGAGATGTTCTAATGATGGAAAGGTCACGTTGGTGCTCGTGGTGCATTGTGCCTCACCTCTGCACAGATGCTCTGGAAGCTGCCCCTGGCACCCTGACAGCATTCCTGGAGCTCAGGAGAATGCCCAGGAGCATGGAAACACTCAGATATTCGGGAGGATGATGTTCTCATTGCTCTGAGTTTTGGAAATGATGCTTCTTGTTCATTCCCCAGTCAACATCTCCTGGGAAAACTCAGAACAGTGAAATTAGATAACAAATATATAGAAATATAATTTTTAAAGCTGGCTTCTCACAGAACTGGTGAAGACACCCTGCTTTAGGTTGGGGGAGACACATGAAATTATTTCCCACTGCAACAAATTTGAAATGCTGAAATCAAAATTGGAATTTTTCAGAGCTGTCTTAAAAGGCTAGATAGGCATCTGCTATTCAAATGAATGGAATTATTTAAAGCAGATTATATAGCTTTGGAAGTTTTTCACTAGATCTCACAGATAAGAAAGTTAGCAGTGCTTCATCCTTCTCTTTGAGTGTGCAATCAAGCATTTAATGGTCTGTCATCTCAGATTCATTGCAAAATACCATTTTAAATCTAACTAGTAAACTACTCCTCAATAGTGTGGGCAGGATCCCTTTGTAAAAGGGGAATATTTGGGCTTTACTTCAGGCAAGGCCGGTTTGGGGATGTTTTGCTTTCCAAAGGAAGCTCTTTTGGAGCTGTCAGGTAAATGATTTTGTTTCTCTCCAGTCTCAAGGGATCAGAATGTGGGTTCTGTACCTGCAGAAAGGTGCTGAGGCTTCTCACAGGCACTGAGGGCTCTAAGGGTGAATCTGTTTGAGACTTGTGAGATTCAGGATGAACAACTGCAGCTGGGATAAAGCAGAGCAAGCCACAACCCCACCTGCTCCAACTGGATGTTCATCCTCCTTGGTCCTGATATGTAAAGGAAAGAAAATTTGAGTGAACAGTTTCTCTTATTGTTGTTCCTGAGGAAATAGGTGCAGTCTGGAGCCCTGTAATATAAGCTTTGGGATAAGAGGATTGCTTGTCTCTACATTACTGGGGCTGGAAATGCAGTTCTAAGCCCTAAGTAATGAGATATTAGAAATCCTATTAGGAACCCTATGGTTAAACATTAAACAGGAATCCCATGGTACCATTGAACAGACAGCTGCTACAAAGCCACTGAGGCAATTGGAGAGGCAAAGCCATCTCCAGGCTCACTGGAAGCTGAAAGAATCAGGAACAAAGTTGGGAGCTAAACCCAAGGAAAAGCAGGTGGGGCTGCTCAGTGTGTCAGGCACAAGGTGAGGGATGTTCAGCAGAGAGAGGAAAGGAAAAACCACTTTAATGTTGTTTTTGGGAATCCCTTGGCATGGCAGCCAGGGCTGCACTTTCCCCCCACTGGTGAACAAGGTCCAGCCCAGCCCCTCTCCTCCTCTGGAGATTTCAGCTTTTGTATTTTCCATCCATCTGTAGTGCTGCAGTTCTTTAGTGCCTGACTCCAAACTCCATGTGCAGGCTCAGCTGCTGCTTCCCCATCCTGCTCAGACACAGCAATTCCTCCCCAGGCCTGCAATCAAGGACACCTCACTGCCCCAGGCCTGAGAGATGGAAACAAAAGGGACTTGGGGGCAGCAAAGCTGCCCTAAATGACTTCATTCCCTGCAGCTGCAATTGGGAGATGAACCCCCAATGTGCAAATGGACCCAACTTAGAAAAGTGTCAGACCTGTGACCCATTGGCCATTGTTGGGTGCAGCCCAAAATGTACCTGGAGACCCTTCAATAAATAGAAACTGCTTTTTATTCCCTTAATTCTGTCTGGTCTCTGTTTTTAGGCATCCCCTGAAAAGCCATGAAAGGGAATTCCCATCAGTGATTCCAGGAAACCTCCTGGGCTGTTCCCACCCTGCTGTGTGTCCCTCCAAGAGACACTGGGCTGAAATCCCCCACAAGGATCAGGGTTTAAGGTGAGGCAGCTCCTGCAGAGTCTCCCTGGGCAGACAGCCTGGAGCAAACCCCAGATGTCACCTGTCCTGCTGTCCCTCACTCCTGATCCCTGCTGGTTCCTCACCCGTCCCCAGGTGGGCTCTGTGACACAGATGGGATGTCCCCTCCTCGTGTCCCCTGCCCATCCTTCCCCCATCCCTCCCTCCCAACGCTGCAGCCACAGAAAATACAGCAACACAGAAAATTTCAATCTGAAATGTCTTGGAACATGGATATGGGTTTCATTCTCTGCCCTCCTTCACGTGAGAGAAAACTGCTGTCAGTGGTAGAATGGAAATTCTTTCCCAAAGCCAACAACTCTCTCCAGACTCATTTCCTTTTCCAAATGTTGCCTCTTCTTGTCAGTGTTGTCCTGTGGCTCTTCAGCAAAGTGCACACTCCTATTTTAGATGAATAAACCTAATAATCTTCAGTTTCCTTGGACTGTCACAGATAATGAATAATTTGCTGCCTACCTGACCTGAGGGTAATATTAAAATTATTGGATGCTGCATGAGATGAGCAGGAGGAGGTGACAGGAGAGCTCATTTTGTCCCTGATGACCTTTTGGAGTCAGTGTTGAAGTGTAAAAATTGAACAGGGCACTTGCCTGGATCTCTGGTGCAGGTGGAGAGAAGAGTGTCCAAAGCTTAGATGTCTGAGATGGAGCATATAAAAGGGTCAGGAAGAGCAAAGAGATCTCAACAGAGATCCCTGCCCTGGCTGTGTGCTAACAAAATAAACGTAGATCTTTTCAAAGCGTGGAGAGCAACCCGACAGAAAGTGGGAAGTGCCCTAAGTTTGGGGCTTTTTTAATCTTAGTCACAAATTCTCTGAGCATTCTCTGATCACAGCTGGTGACAGGATTGTGCTCAAAGTTATGGGACTCCAAATTCAGCTGTAGATGCAAAAATTGCCAGTTGACTTATAATACCATTTTCCTCAGCCCTGCCTGTTATAGGAGCTTAGGCTTTATGTGGTGCCTCTGCTGGATCTGTTTTTATTCTTCTTTCTGACCCTTTTCCAACCAGTTTTGGTTTCTGCCAAATAAAAGTTGTTATCACTGTGTTTTACCAATGCTTATGTATTATTTTGGAACACTGATGATTTCTCCTAAATTGAATTGTTACTCAGAATATGAAAGGCAGTGCCTGCTGAAAAAGAGAGTTGGACAAAACCAGGTGTCTTTTCCCAAGTGATTTTTAGATGAAAAGGGTTCTAACACTGTTGAAATGTCATTTTCTTACAGAAATATCCTATTCTTATTATTTATTGTAGCAGAAGAGGCCTAAGCACATGAATAAGGTAAGGCCTGCTGGGAGACCTAATACCTTTTATTAGGCCAGATGATCCATCTGGAAAGGAGTCAAAGATTGTTTCTGTTTCAGCCCTGAAGCAGGAGCTGCATGCCCCAAACCCTGTTGTTTACCAATAATAGCAGCTGGTACAATTAAAATGGTTGCCATTTCCTCCTTCCTTACCTGCCTCCATTTTTTATTTCACAGTTTTCAATGTGCTCCTTTGGATTTTTTATATTTTTTTATTATTTTTTCTTGGAATTAGAAGAGAACAGGCTTTTTTAAGAGCCAGATTCAGGGTAGGATTTTAAAAATTGGAAGATTTTTTTCCATTTAGAAGCAGAGCTGAAGTGTTGAAATCTCACTGTCCTTCAGAGCAGAGAATCCAAGTCCTGCTCTTTTCACCTCAATACCTGACTGATTAGGACAAGCCCTAATATTGTCTTTTATGCTTCTTCACCAATAATTAGGACCACACTGATGGTCCAGGCTTTAGGGAGCAGTCCTTGTGAGCAGAGCCGGGTCCACCAGCAGGGAGATGGGATAATCCTAACATTCTCCTGGAAGGGATGATCCAGGAGGATCAGAGCAGCCCCAGGTGAGCACCAGGACAGCAAGGTGGGCACTCAGGCCCTGCAGGCTGTTTTCTCCCCAGGTTTTCTCCCCCAATTTTGGTCTAAAGAACCCAGCTGTAACTCTGCCCATGAAAAGCCAGTCTGGCCCTTGGGTGGAGAACACGAAGATGGAGGAAAGGTGGAGCAAGCTGAAGAGAAGCAGAGCTCTCAGGGCTGTTTGTGCAGCTCAGCAGCGCTTCCATCCCCTCTCTCCACGGGGCTGGGACACGCTGAGTGACGGGGCTGCTGGGCTGGGAAGGGAGCAGGCTGCAGGGAAATCAGAGGATGCTTTTGCCCTGGCAGGGGGCTGTTTGTGCACTGCTGGGATGAGAAAAAACCTGTTTGCTTCGTGGCAGGGTGCTGCTTGTGCAGTGAGCCGAGGGCCTGGCCATGGGGAGAGCAGGCTCTGAGCAGCCCCAGCTGCCAGAAGACTTTGTTGTTCTTCCCATCCTCGGAGCTGAAGCATGGAGAGAGGCAGCCTAACCTTTTGTTCCAGCTGCATTTTTCACATTTCATGATGGTTTGTGGTATGTTGAGCGAACTCCTGACATCTGGAGTCCCAGCAGTGCCTGGCCCCCGAGCACAGTTTCCATTACAAGCCAGACCCCCCTCTTTGCCCTTTTATTTGCACAATAACACAACACCCTAGCTCTGCATCCCTCTGTGCGGTGGCTGGGACCCAGGAAACCACAGGCACTTCCCTTTCCACCTGGTTCTCTGCTCCTTTCCTGGGTTCTGCCATTTGCAGGATGGGTTGACAATAGTTATCAACTATTTTCTGTCAATTCAAGAACTTAATTTTGACATTTCTGGAATGTATCTGGCTGGACAGGAAGCCTCAAGGAAGGGATTTTTGCTTTGCCTCCTTTGGATTGGCTGTATCCCATTCCTTAGGCTTGATCCAGCTAAATTTTGTCACCCTGCACTGCCCAGATTGGGAAACTGAGGTACTGAGCAGTTAAGCAGACATGGCAAAGTCTACACCCCTATTGGGGTTCACATTCTGATCCTTAAATCCATTTCTCATTTCCCAAGGACGTCAGGTGACGTTAGAGTTCTGGTTTGACAGGAATGGCAGAATCAGCATTTCCTTACAGGAGCTCTCCAGCAAATCTGATATTAATTCTTCCTGGTTATGTCTCTAAACAGAGAGCAAAGCAGTTTTGTCAAGTGGGGAGACGTGAAACTTTGATTTGTGGGGTTGTGTTGTGTCTTTGCTGAAATGGTGGGAGGCAGACAAGGATTTGGGACTGAGCTCCTCCTGCCCATCCATCCCCCAGGTTTCTGTTGCCTGTGTCCATCCCTTGCAGAGAGCATAAAACCAGATTTTAGTGATGATCCCACCACCCCACTGCCCTCAGTGTGAACAGTAGGAGCTGCTTGTGGGACTGGGGAATCCACACGGGCTTTCCAGCCCAGGCTAAATTATCCCCTAATTACAGGCAGAGATTCAGAGGCTGGGCAGAGCAAGGCAGGGCAGACAGGAGCAAGGGAAAATGAGCACACAGCCCTTGTACCCAGCCAGGGGCACTGAAGATACAGAGCCCTGCAAAGCATAAACCACTCCCCATGTTCCCCCACAAATGCAGCTGATGAAATCTCACTGCTTCTTTCTTTTTCTCCTTTTTTTTTTTTTCCTCCCCCTACAGCTGCATTTTGTGAATAGTCCTGAATTCTCTTTTGTCACTTGCACTGTGCTTTCCCAATTAGAATCACAGAATCATTTAGGGTGGAAAAGACTCTTTAAGACCGTCGTGTCCAGATATTAACCCAGCACTGCCAAGTCCATGAACCCCTGTCCCCAAGTGCCACATCTGCACATCTTTTGAACCCCTCCAGGGATGGTGACTCAAATACTGCCCTGGGCAACCTCTGCCAGTGCTTGACAATCTTTTCACTGAAGAAATTTTCCCAAATATCCAATTTAAGTCTCTCCTGGGGCCACTGGGGGCTGTTCTTTCTTAATCCATCCCTTGTTCCCTGGGAGCCCCTCTGGCTGTCCCCTCCTGGCAGGAGCTGTGCAGAGCCAGAAATTTCCCCTGAGCCTCCTTTGCTCCAGGCTGAGCCCTTTCCCAGCTCCCTCAGCTGCTCCAGCCCCTTCCCAGCTCCGTTCCCTGCCCTGGACACGCTCCAGCCCCTCCAGCTCCTTCTTGTGAGGGCCCAGAGGTGCCCCAGGATTTGGGGTGGTGGCTCAGTGGTGCCAGCACAGGCACTGCTATCAAACATTACTCCTGGTGACTCTGAGATTTCCTCTCTTTGAACACACTCGAGTGGCTGAGAAAAGCCCAAAACATTTCCCTGTGTGTCAGGCAGCACAGGGGGTGCCTGGTGACTTCAACAGTTTGGCCACGGACTAGCTGAGAATTTTCTTCCTTTAAAACCAACAGACCAAGAAATAGTGAGAATCAACTCAATGAAATATAAAAATCCCCAGGAGATTCAGTCCCTCTGGTCCTATAAAATTTAATAGAATTTTGTGACCAAGCATAATTCAATCCAGCAGGATTCCCACATTTGATTGGTGGAATGAAAGATGTGAATAGATGTCCTGGCCTCGGTGTCTGACACACTACACTCTTCCATGGCTATTCCATAAAAAAACAAGGAGATTAAAAGAATGCTTATGTTATTTAACTAAATTTTCAAAATAGGCAATGACTTCTGAAGTTTTCTGCATTTCATTTTTGTTGGCAGAGGAATAGCTAAACCCAGAAATCACATTATTTCATTGCATTTCTTTTATATCAGGTTTGGGGCTTTTGCCATTATTTTCTCTTCAGAAATGTCACCATATTTCCCCTCCCTACTGAAATTCAGGTGAGCAAAGATCAGCTCATTATTCTTTTGCAGATAAAGAGCTGCCCTTTATCCCCATGTGCTAGGGTTTTACCTGCAGAATTTCACTCCCAAATTGCAGGGAAATTAAACCCCAAATGTAGTTGAGAACACTTTTTGCCAACAGAAGGATATTTTATATCCTCAGTCCATTTTTGTGCCTGTTGGTTATGAGCTCCTCCTATCCCAGATTTACCAGACAGATGTATCCACTCAGTTGTGTGTGCAGAAAGAGAAAAACCCAAATAAAACAAAATAAAATAAACCAAAAAAAAAAAAAAAATCAGGGCTGGAGTGTTAGCCTTCATTTTACTACATGAAACAACAACTGCAACCCCAAAATTTCTCCCTAATTGCATCATTATCATTTGCAATTATTCTGAGACTGCATCTCCCAGTGACTGGCGGTGGAATTTTATCTGGGTGTGCGGGGTGACGAGTTGCACACAGATTTTTCCTGCAGTAATGACAGATGGCAAACAAATGAGGGATAAAGTAACCTGCTCCTCAACACAAGAGGAAATGTAGCATTTAAATTCCCATCTGGAATGCCTTTCCAGTCAAATGCTCTGCCGGGGTTTGGCCGTGGATTTGTGTCCCCAAGCCCGCGGTGTCACTTTGGGTCCCTGAGCTCTCCTTGGCTGCTCAGCTTGGGGGGCGCAGGAGGCACCAATTGCCTGCCAGGGGGGGTAATTTTTATTTTAGAAATAAAATCATTTCTTTTGTTGCAGAAATTGGGTTGTTTTTATTGCACAAAGCTGGAGACAGCGGCTTTCCCAAAAGCAGCCCCGATTCTCTTGTCACATTTGGATTTTGGCGCTCTCTGGGATTCTGTGATTTGCTGTTCCCTTCACCAAAAGGAATTTAGGAGCACGTTAAAATAATTTAAATCCTGGTTGGATACATAATTGAAATCCTGGTTAGATTCCTCACACCTCCGTTATCCAATTGTTATCCAAACTGAATATCCAAATATTCAAATTTTGGTGCTCCCTGGGATTCTGTGATTTGCTGTTCCCTTCACCAAAAGGAATTTAGGGGCACATTAAAATCATTTAAATCCTGCTTAGATTTCTCAAAAATCCATTATCCACCTTTGGATTTTGGTGCTCCCTGGGATTCCATGATCTGCTGATCTCCTTTCTCCTTTGCTGTAAGGAATTTAAGTGCACCTTCAAATCATTTAAATCCTGGTTAGATTTCTCACAAATCCATCTTTGGATTTCGGTGTTCCCTGGGATGCCATGGTTTGCTGTTCCCTTCACCAAAAAGAATTTAGGAGCACATTAAAATCATTTAAATCCTGGTTAGATTTCTCACACCTCCATTTTTCGATTGTTACCCAAATTGAGTATCCAAATATTCAAATTTTGGTGCTCCCTGGGATGCCATGATTTGCTCTTTCCTTCTCTGTAATGAATTTAGGAGCACATTAAAATGATTTAAATCACAAATCCATTATCTTCTCTGCTAATCCAATCATCATCTCTGCTGGCCTTGCACTTTGCTCCCAAGTGCCTCCTGGAAATCATGGATGGTCACACATCACCTGCTGAGGGGTTCTGAAATGCACCAGTGGGAATGTGTCAAAAAAAAAACCCAAAAACACATTTTTTACAGGAAATGCCAAGTATTTCCAGACACATTTTTTCAAAATATTGTCCTCTGACAACCTCTCATTATCACTACCAATATTCCATTTGTTTCCATAGATTTCCCACTTGAAAATGCTACTTTACATATCAAAAAATTGTATTTATTACATGCAGTACATTCCTTTTTGGTAATGCAGTATGCTCAGGCTTCTTTCTCCTAGTTTTTCCCAACACTGGTGGCATTCCCTAAGATTCCTGCTGGCTTCAGGAGTGATTATTTAGGAAAAACTGCCAGCATTCTGTGTGCAATGTGTGGCAGGACTCTCATGTGCACAGAGCACACCCCAGCTAAGCCTGGCTCAGCCAGATGTTGCTGTGCTGAAATGACAAAAAATAAGCACAGCAGTCAAAAATCCATTTAGCATCACCCACTAAAACTCCCAAATCCACTGGCACTTAGCTTGGGGAAAAAAAAAAAGTGATTTAATACCTGATTTGCTTTAATTAGGTTGGGCTTGGCATGGTGTTTGTATTTGGGATTTACTGTGGGAGATGTTGGTTGCTTTTATATTGTCATATTCTGTGCAGAATAGTAAAAAATACTGAATAATCCCCTCAAATAGGTTTGTTAGGAACTTTGTGTCTACATTAAACTACGAACATACAAAGTTCTTCCAGGATAATTCTTTTAGCTTTTGAATTGGAGTTTGGTAATTTAATATCTAAGATTTCCCCATTAGTATCATATGATCAGTCAGCATTATGTCTATAAATATAACAATTGTACCCTTAATGCAGGTTTTTGGCACAACTGTACCTTTATTTAGCTATTTTACATGTCTTCATGAAAGATTTTTTGATCTCCAGGCTCTCCTTGGTGTTGCTTTGGGGTTGTTTTCCCTGGAGTGCACTGGCAAGGAAAGGTGAGAACACAACGCTGAGAGCTTTAGGATCCTCCCTGAAAAGAGACAATTTACACTCATCTCTAATTAATTCCAGCACTGGTGAAGAGGATCAGCTCCTCCTGGTTCTGCTGGCTGATTTTCCACTAGTTTAAGGCTGTCTAAAATTATCCTGTTTATATTTTGGTCTTATTTTACCTCCCCTTTCCCACACAGCCCTGGTGAGGGACACAGCTGTATTGTCTTTGTGAGCACAGAATCCCCCAGGGCCAAATCTTTCCCACATTGCCTATCTTTAGTCTTCCTATGCTGCATTTGAAGATGAATAAATAAACAGAATATACCATGAACAGGGATCACTTTCTGGAGTCAGCTGGCTGAAAAACAACCTGCTGAACAATTAACTTTGACAGAAACCTGTCATTTTTCCTTGGAGCCCCTCTGAGGGCAGGCTCAGAATGAATTCCACATCAGGCTGAAGCACTCCAGCACTGGACAATTCCCTCCCAAGCTTCTGTGAATTTTGTTGTGATTTTTGTGAATTTTGTTGTGATTTTTGTGAATTTTGTTGTGAATTTTGTGATTGTTTTTGTGAATTTGTGAATATCAAAGCACTGCTAATGACTGTGGTTTAGACTCAGCCAAATTCACAGATTTCAAGGAAACTGTGTCAAAATAGAGCAGGGGAGCTCTGTGCTGCCTTCAACAAGAAACTTTCTGAGGAGTTGCTGCTTAAAGATGAACGTGGCTCTCCATGTGGAGAAAATAAAACACAACTAGTGACAAATTGATTTAGACACTGGGTGTCCAGGGCTTGAATTCCTGTCCCTAGGACCTGCTTTGCCAGCCCAGCTCTCTCTCCCTGTTCAAAGAGGAAGATTTTCCTCCTAAAAATGAACTAAATGGTGAAAACAGGACACTGATACTCAGCTATCACTGGGGTGTTCTGCTCCCTCATCTACATCCTTAGTTTCTTTTCTATTATTATCACAGGAGGTGGTGTAAAACTCTTTCAGTGAAGTGAATTTCTTTTCCTCTGCCTAAAGATTTGGGAGAACCTTCCAAACAGCCTCTTAAAACATATATTCTACCCTTAAATCTGAATAATGGTCCCAGTTGCTGTGAGGAGCAGAGGCAATGCCAGCTGCTGACTTAACACCACGTTCAGGCCTTCCAGTGGTCCCAGAAAGGACCTAAAAGTTAAATAAAGCACATTTGCATTGAAATCATAAATTCATCCTGCCACAGGAATAAATCTTAAGTGAATTTAAGATCAGAGATTTGATGGTTCTTTCCTTTGTAGCTGCAAGTGAAGCTTCCTTTGCTGTGTAAGTGCAGAGCCTGCCAGCCAGTGTGACCTCCAAAATATGGAAATGAAGGAGCAGAGTTAACCCTCTCACAGACAGGGGATGTTTCCAGGTATCCTTCCTCTCCACAGAGCTTTTCCTGCCTCTAAAAGCCGTGCCTGCACTGGGGGACACAGCAGCAGGACACATTTGGCCCTGAGTTTAAAATTATCAGGGGCAGGAGGTGCCCAGCCAAGCACAGAGGAGAAAGTACTAATTCTTCTCTTTTTAAAGCTGTGTTTTTGAAACTTGCACCAGCAAGGCCTTTGGAAGTCCAGGCAAGGACTGTGACCCAAAGATATTTTTTTTGAGAGCTTTTCAATCTGCTTGCTGTTGTTTCCCTTGGTTTCCCCTCGCTTGTATTCTGGGGATGCCTTTTTGCTGCCCCAGCTACAAATCCACACCCACTGCTGTGTTTTATTGCTGATTTATTGCTGTGCCATCCTTCTCTTTCACCTTTTTTTCCCCAAGGTTTTCCAGGTCTTAGCCTATGACTTATTCCTGTGTGGGAACCAAATTGTATTTTTCACTCATTGTCATTAATACATGAGTTTCATCATGGGCAAATGAGCTTCACTTTCCAGTCACACCTTCAAGTTAGAGAGGTGCAAATAACAAGAATCAGACACAAAACCTAAGCAGACTTTAAACAGTGTAAGAACTCAAAGAGCTGCCTGTCAACAACATTCCCCAGGTTTTCATCAGACAATAACCAGGATTAATCCAGTCTGAGGGTTTGATCCTTGTATGGAGCAGCCACGTAAGAGCTGGACCTTCCAACCAACCTGGACCTTCACAATATTCTGTGGTTCCCTGTTATGGCAAAAACAAAAAAGACAAATGTCACAGTAAAGACCTTCCACGTCCTCTTATTTTGTTTTTTCCCCAACATGTAAAAGCAATAATTTTTAAATCAGCCATATCGGCATCTCAGCTCATTATTTGTTTAAGAACAGAAAAGAATTCACCCAGGAAATTGAAAAGCTCGAGGTTATGAATTGAGAAGGAAAATGGGCCTGGCTCACCAGATCCTGCAGGCCTCTGACAGCAAAGGCTGGAGAGCAGGGCAAGACCAGAGCTGGGCACTGATTTCTGCTCTAGGAGATGCCAGAGATGCCAGCAATGATCCCAACAATCCTGCACGGGAACCTTGCTGGCTCCTGCAGAAACTGCAGCGTTATTTTCTGCTTTTGCTTGCAGCCCCAGCAGAATGAAGCTCTTTCCTGCCTGGAAAGGATGAGGCAGTTTCCCTCGAAGCTCCTGACTGCAGGGAGGCTCCAGCCTGGTTTCATTTAGCACATTTAAAATCTGACACAGGCATTTCTCCAAAGGAGTTTTGTGTGTGTGGGATGTCGGGGAGCAGGTTCTGGTGAGCAGGATGGGAGAGCTTGGTGTGCCAAGGCCTGTGAGGAGCAGGGGCTGCCTGAGGGCCTGAGGCCTCCATGGGACATCACCCAGCACAAAAAGCTTTTCCTTAAGATGCCCTCCCAAGGCTGGAGCCCTCCCGATCCCCTTCCCTTTGTTTCCTTCTCCTTGGTAAAAGGCAAGCACCGGGAAGGTTTTTAAAAAGCAGCAAAACGTGTAAAAATCCTCAGTTTGACTGACATCAGGGGCAAAGCTGAGGGAGCAGCTGGCTGTGTGGAGCCCCAGAGGGACAGGACAGACACACGGATGCTGGAGCTGGGTGCAGGGAACATCAGCTGAGCACAGCAGGCACAGAGAGAAGGGCACAATCCTCTGTGAGCAGCAGAGAGGAGCAGAGAGGTGTCCTGAGGCTGCTCCAGCTCATCCCTGCCCTGCTCCCTCCTCTGTGGGCTGGCTTCTGCCACCCCCAGAGAAAAAAATCCCCTGTCACTTCATTTCCAGCACAGCTGGGGGGCACAATTAACAAAACCCCCTCCAAAGTGGGCCAGACTGCAGGGAAAGAAGCCAGGCTTTACATTCAGGCTCATCTAGCAGTGGTCTGACTTAAGGACTTCAGGAAGAAAAACTTCTGTCATTTATTTTGCATTCTTCATCAGGGTTAATAATTTTCTCCTTTTTTTTTTTTTTTTCTCCCCTCCCCTTCCCTGCCCCCAAATTGACTCATCCATCACTGGAATCAATATGAATGCAAAGATTTTTGGTGGATTTGTTGTCATGGAAACCACTTCTCCTCTCTGATATTCCCTTACAGGCTTTCCAGACCTTTTCTCGCCTTTAAATTACCATTCTGCCCTACATTCTGAACACACTGGGCTTTAATTCCACGTTGTGAGCTCCACTTGGAAACAAACTGTGCACAAGCACAGCAAAAGCAACAGCCAGGAGAGAAACCATTCCCTGCTGGAAGAGTGAACACCAAGGATGGTCCCAAAATGGCTGCGGAAAAAAGGGATGCTGCAATCCCCCTCCCTTGGAGGGCTCTCAGGACTTCTGTGAGACAGGATTTCTGTTTCATTTCTCTCTCTGGAGCTGCTTTTCTGCCCAGAGAAAGGCTTATTTTGTGACTAAGGCAGCAAGGCATGAAATGAGGCTCCGGACCAGTTAGAATTACTCACATAAATAAAGTTTGTGAGTCGCTCTCCCTGTTTGCACTTGGCACAAATTGCCAGCCCAGGCACTTGGGTTTTCTCCTGCCATGACTGCACAGACATGAGGGTGATCCCTGCACGTCCTGTCAGATGTGCTGGGAGCCTGGGATGCTGCAGGAGGCACCAGGAACAGGCTTTGTATAAATATCAAATATCAAATATCAGGGGGTTCAGCCTGTCATTCCTCCTGCATTCACAACCCATTGTCAAGTCCCAAGCCAACTGCACGTCCCACTAGGAGAAAATACAAAATTCTTACTATTTTTTATCAATTTTCATGCTAATTTAGAAGTTATGTTGGAGGAAGTTTTCCCAGAAAGCCCAAGAAGTTTTGTGGCACGTGGTTCCTATTTAAAGTGAATGCAATCTGTGCTTTTAACATGGATAAATATAAAAAACTCAATAAGAAACCACCATCTAAGCAAGGTAATTAAATAGGGAATGGAGAAATAGAACCACAAAAATGTACATTTTTGTACATTCCCAAGTTTATTATGGAGAGTTCAGGGGCTGGCAGGAAGCCTCAGTGTGACAGGAGTTGGGGAGGGAATTCAATTTTCAGTTTCCCTTTGCTCTGCCCTCCTCTCTAGACAGTTGCTTTCACTCAGTATCATTTTCTATTGGTTGCCATCCACTGACATCACCATTATTTTTGTTAAAAGCATTGAAAGTCTCCCAAAATGGTCGGTCTGTAAAGGTGCTGCATGAAGCACTGAGAATGTGAACAGGTCCTGTCTGCTCACAGAGTCTGCAAGGGATTTCTGATTTATTACCTACCCTACTCAGCAAAGTCTGGATTAGGTCAAACTGGTTTTGTTGTTTTTTTTAGTTCTGGGCAGGTCATTTATTTGGGGGTGGTTTTGGGGTATTTTTGGGCACCCTTTACAAGTCCAACTAAAGCTTCTAACAGAACCACTTAAAGAAAAAGTCCAAATGAAATTTTACGACATTGACAGAATCCAGTTCCTCTGATCCCTGGAAGAAAAAAAAATAATCTACTTTTCCCAATTTGATGCCAAATTTACAAGCAACTTTAGACTGAGCAGGGCAGATCTGATGGAACAAGTCTTGCCTGTCAATAGCTCAGCAGTTAAAATCAGGAGTCTAACAGGCCTGCTCATCCTCTGAATCAATGCTTTGGGAGAAAGAAACATGATGCATTTAGCAAGTCAGCAAACTACAGACATTTCTATGCATAAAGGCACGAGTTTTAAATATTTAAAGTCAAGAGCTCCTTTTTTTCTCCTTTTAATTAAAGTAATGAGACCTTAGGTTCAAATTATGCCTTTCAGTTGGAAGTATTACACTTTCTATGCCCACCTGTTGGGGATTTGTTTGTTCTTGTTCAGAGCTTCTAAATTCATTTATTGGGTCAGGTGCTGAAAGAAAAGGAGTTTGGTTCTTTTTTCACTCTGTAGTGAATATAAAGAATGGACAAATCACCACACTTTCACTTTTGCCTACATTTCTCTATTAATTGACCTGTGACAGCATGGATTATCCTGAAAAGAAAAGAAATTAAAAAAATAATCTCCTAGGAAGGAGGGGGGGAAAAAAAAAGATGGCAGCAAAAGCAAAAAGAAAATTCTCCAAATAGAAGACAAAGTCTGTTCCAGTTATTTTTGTAAGGGGTTGATTGCAATTTGCATCCTGCTCAACCAGCATCTGCCATCAGCCGTGCTCAGTAGTCTTTTCTCTCTCTCCTTTTTTTTCTTTTTTTTTGGATTTTGCCTGTGAATGTGGCTTGATGACATTTCCTTCCCAAATCCTTGCACAGTGATCACCTCCCCCCTCTCCTCAGACCTGAACATGTCTTGCAGGTGATTTGCAGCTTTTGTTCCTCCCATGTCCCATTTATGGCTCCGGAGGGTCCCGCCAAGCCCTCAGCATGCGCTGGATTGAATTTTATTGGAAAATTGGATTCCCCAGGGAATACATCTGGGATCTGGGAGCTGTGTGATGCAGAGCAGTGTCTTGCATTCTCCTCTGGACTGAAAGAGAAGCAAAGGATGGGGAGTGAGAGGGGAAAATGGATCCTTGTGAATTCCACACTTTCCTTTTCCAGAGGCGCACCTGGAGCGGGCAGAGAACAGGGCACCGCTGGAGGGAGGACAAGCTGCCAAAAACTCCTCCAAACCCTTCTTGCCAAAGGGGCCCCTGCTCTGTGGGGGTCTCCCCATGGCTCTCAGGAGTCCAGCAGGATGGAAAGCCACGTTTGCATTTTCCATTCACTGGAGACAGGCAGCATCCACCCCCCAGTGCCCCCAAAGCCAGGAAACTGCCTCTGTGCAGGGCAAACAAGGACAGAAAAGCAGCAGAGCTGATGTTCCTGTGCAGTTTGTTTTTTTAACTCTTCTTGCTTTCATGGAGTAATTAGATCCAGATGTTGGTTTTGTTTATCCCTTTTGCCTTTGAGTCTTTGCTCTGTGCATTTTGATGACTGACAGAGGGAAATTCATCTTTCAGCAGCCATTAACCAGAGGGAAAATGCAATTCCTTTCCCTCACAGCTTGGGGGTTCAGCCTGCACCTTCTTTTGCTCAAAGGCCAAAGAATTCCAGTTAAAAAGCATCGAGAACCCCCAGAGATTCATCTTGAGGATGATATTCCTGGGAATGCCCAGCGCCTGGGAATTGCTGGGAGGAAAGAAACCCACCCAGGCTGTGTGAGGCTGCAGGTGTTGGATCAGTGAGAGAGGGGAGAAGCTTCCAGCCACTTCCTACGCTGCTAAATTAGAGAAATGGGCATGGATTTAGGGAAATGCTGCTCCCAAGTGAGTTAGTGCTCACAGGGAAAGGCAGTGAGCACAGCCCTGATAAGCAGGACATGGCATTGAACTAAGCCCAACCTTTCACAGCCAGCTAATAACTTCACAGTTTGTGTTTATTTTAGCTGAAAATGTGAACAAACCACATATCCTCCCCATTTAAATGCACTCTGCTGGTGGGCAAGAGCTGCTTTATTCAGAACAGAGAGCAGGAGATAAAAAGGGGGGCAATAATCAGTATTAGAAAGAATGAGTGGTGCTGTGACAGCAGGGATTTTGCTAATGTAAGCAGCGTAATATGTCAAAAAAATAAATAAGATAGCAGAATTCTGCCTGCAGTTCAGCTAACTACAAGCATGTGTGGCTGTAAAATTGATTTAACTATGGCAAGTAAACTGCTCAGCTTCAGGTAGCTGGGGTTTGTTTGCTAAACAGCAAAACAAGGATGTTATGGGCAGGAGGAGCCAAAAGAGCAGCACAAATTGCAGCTGGGTGGGAAAGGAAGGAGTTTAAGGTGTGAATTTTCTGTTGGCACTAGTGGGACTCTCACACCTCGTTCTGTACACACCGAACCAGTGCAGCTGAAGGAAGGAATAGTGGTTGTAACTGGGTTTTCCCCATAAAATTCAAAAGGAAAAAAAAAAAAAAAAGTAGAAGAGAAGCAGAAAAAGGCAAACAGAATGTTTTCACATTTCCTTCATGATGCAGAAGCAACATTTATCCAAGGGCACAGAAGACAAAGCTCCAGGATTCCAAACATAAACACAGCAAATCCATTGTCCCAAAGAGCCAGGTCTGTGCAGAAACAGCCCCCAAACACCTCGAGAAGCTGCTCCAAGAGGCGTTCTGGGAGAATTTCTTTTCAACTGCATTTCAGTTCAATTATATACCCAAAGTATCTCCCAGTTGTCAACTCTTGTTTCAACTCAGCTGCAAACGGGATTGGTAAAGAAATAATTGCAGCTGTGCCCTGAGCAATGCTGTGGATCTGCCAGCACAGACATGGAGAGAAACTGCAATAATCACTGGTTAATGCAGATAAACAGCTCTGCCTCCCTGCTCTGGCCACAGAAACGCCCTGAGTGTCTCACAGGTTTTTAATTGGAGCCCTGGGTGAGGCTGAGTTAGCCACAGCCGTGTGCCAGGGGTGGGGTGTGCCTGCTTGGCATGGAGGGGGGATGATCTCTGGGGATTGCCATTGGGATCCCAGTCCTGATTTCCATTTCCATACATGATCCCACTCTGCCCAGCACATCTGATGGTTCCACTGATGCCTCAGGATTTCAACTTTTCTATTTTCCAAGTCCTGTACTGCTCTAGTGCCTAACTCTACACTGCACAGACAGTGTTAGTTACTGTCCTCAGGTTTTATTCAGACACAATTCCTCTCTAGGCCTGGATCTAAGGGACACCTCAGTGCCCCAGGCCCCAAAAAGTCTGACCAAAAGTGAGTTGTGGGGAGCAAACTGGGGCTGAATGACTTCATTGCCTGCAGCTGGAATTGGAGGATGAAGCCCGATATGGAACTGGAGCAAACTGGTAATTGTGTGAGAAACTGGTGCCCATTGTCCGTGCTGGCTGCAGCCTCTGGGAGGCTTTGGCTGCCCGAGGTGTGCCTGGGGAAGGCCTTCAAGAAATGCCCACTTTATTCCCTTCCCCTTGCCTGGTCTCTGCTCTGGGCAGCCCCTCCAGGGCACCAGCACTTTGCAGAGATGGGAGGGAGCTGGGGCTCCTTCCCCGTCCTGAGGGGTCTCTGGCAGGCACCAAGGGAACGTGCCAGCCAGTGCCATCAGATGTGACTGAACCAGTGCTAGCAGCTCTGTGTGATGGCTAATGAGCCATTCAGGGAGAGCCAGCTTTCTGCTCCGTTGGCTTGATGAATTAATCACCATTCCTTAAAGCTCCTCGGTGGCTTTGGAGGCTGCTGGCTCCCAGGAGAGGCTCTGGAGGGCTGTGGGGAGTCATCTTTACTCATCTGGGGCTTCAAATGCAGCCCAGCCAGAGGTGAGGGCATGTGGATTGCTGATCCACACCAGATCACGTCCATCAAACACCCGAAAATAAATCTGCTCACTGAACCAGCCGTCTTGAGAGAGAACTTTGGGAATTGCTCTATAAGACTCTATAAACAGTTTCAAATTTGGTATGGGACTCCTTTGCCTTCATTTTCTCCTTCATCTCTCCTTTATTAACTCCATCCTGTTATTTCCGATTTAACTTTTTTTTTTCCCCAGTGGAAACAAACAAACAACTCAAATAATTCAAATATTTCTTTGTTCAGAGAAAGCAAATGATGGAAAAGTGTTGGGTACGGCAGAGCCCAGAGATCACAGCCAGGTTAATGTGCACAGTGAAGGGAGGGAAAGTAGAAAACCCTCCCAGGGGGTCAGAATTTTGGAGAAGGTTCCAATGAGCAAATTGAGATGCTGAACAACCCCATGAAAACACAGAGCCACAAAGAGCAGGATTTTGGATTAATTAGCCCGTGTCTCAAACCACCCAAAATCCCACAGCTTCTCTCTCAAGGGAAGCCACAGCAATCTAATCCCTGCTGGTCCTGGGGAAGGGAATGGTCGCCAGGAGGATGTGGAGCATCCCAAATATCTCAGGCACCTTTTTCCTGACACAGCTTTTCATGTTTTCAGATACAGCCTTGGAGCCCCTCACACCAAGGCTGGTGAAGAAATCACCAAGAATTCCAGTCCCATCACACATTAAATCAGAGGCTATTTCAGTTATTTAGAAAATAAACTGACAGAATATGACTGGAATGCAGTTTTGCTGAGTTTTGTTGAAATCATTGAGAGCTTTTAATATTTTTTTTTTCCCATGGCTGAGAGACAAATTTATTTATCAGGCAGAATTTTCCAGTCAGAAAACATGTGCATCTATACATGCAGATGCACACAAGGCTGCCCACATTTACATGGATTTATCCATAGACATTCATGCAAAACACTCGCCAGGAGCATCCAAAATGGATTTGAGTATGCAAAATCCCCAGCATCCGCTACAATTACTGAGTGTCTGTGACTTCCTTTGCCTTCCAGAGGGGAATAAAGACATCCAGCAGCTGCATGGAGGATGCAGCCCACTGCCACCACTGCACAAAGCTCTGAGAAATGCTCAGATCTCACAGTTTCTGCTTAGAGTGGTGAGAAAATCAATTCCAGACCGAAAGGGCTGGAGGCAAATGGATAAGATGAAATGTGACTGACAGAGAGACAGCATCCAGTAATGCTCAGCCAAGTGAAAAGGCAAAAGAACACAGGAATAGTAAAACCTCTCCATTTGTGTTTTAATTGGGAGGGGACTTAACAGGCAGTTTTGGTGCTCCAGGCAGCCCCTGGAAATGTTAACTCTGCTCTGTTCTGAAGCAAAACATGCAGAGCACACACAGGGCTCTTTGCCTCTAACACTGTGCCACGGGAAAATGAGACTGTGATTTCCTGTGACATTAGGATGAAATGAGGTTGTCAAATCAAGTCAAAGTGAAGTGGCAGGGAAACATTCCTCTGCTCTCTGGTGCTGAGGTGGATTTCTAAGTCCGTGTCCCATGCCTTTGCTGCATTTTGCCCTCATGTTTGTGTTCTCTAATGCTACAAATACAAACAACCTCTGGAGGTGGGAAAGGCAAGGCTTTTCTCCTCAATCCGCTTCATGCTCTGGAAAGGAATTCAAGATATTGTATTCAAAATATTGAATATTGGCATTATAATCTCAAAATGTTCAGCTTGGCTTCCTTCCCCACAGCTCCAGTTCCCCATCCCACGGAACACCTCGTGAGCAGCATCCTCTGAGGGCTGATTGCAGGGTTTAATGAGCACTGAAATGTCCAGCTGAAATAACCCCAGAGTTATAAACTATTGCTACTGCAAGAGTCAAATTGAAGCGTTTGAAAATCGTCTGGTGTGGAGTGGGAAATCCCATTTTTGGTAGCTTTTTTCCTTCTCTGGTCCTCCCAGCAGTCTGAAGAGACTGAGGAGAAGGAGCAAGTGACAGAGACCTAACAAGGAGTAGAAAAATGTCAAGCTGAAGGAGAAAACAAGTATTGACCCACCCTCCAAGGCAGCAAATCTGTCTTTTGGAGGTGTTTGTCACACTAATCCCACACACCCCGAGCAAAGCTGTTTATTTTTTTCTTTGGGAGGTTGATCATGTTTGTGGTGATTTCAGAGAGGAAAGGCAACTTCTCCTTCCTGTCCCCTGGCAAAGAAATTGTCTCCTCAGTAGCACCTGGGTGTTTTGAGGGTTTCCTGCCCTGTGTGATCCCTGAGGCATCTCCATTCCCATGCAGATGGGAGAGCCCCAACAACACAGGGCAGAATTAGGAAAGCTTCAGCATTACAAATGCAAGATGGGGAGAGCTGGAAGCAGAGTCAGAACAGCTTAGAAGCAGCAAAGAGAGAGCTTGGAATGCAAATCCTGCTCCCTTTTCCAGCGGAATCAGTGGAGTTAGCAGAGGAAGTGCTTCCTAGGAGTGGATTTCTGCTGACATCTTCTTGTGTGGAGAGTAATTCCATGTTCTGGGGGTCATGTGGGGAGGCTGTCACAGCACCCATGTCTCCCAAAGCATAATTAATGTCTGATTGGCATCAGCCACGCTGGAGATTTTCTGTCCTGTCTGTCCACAGCAAGGCAGGACTGCAGAGCTCATTTGATCCCACGGGGTTCTGGTGGCTTTGCCACAGACTGCTCCTGCTCTGCTTGGCAGAATCCTGGAAGTCCTGGAATGATGGGAGCAGCTGGAAATGCCAGGGCAAGCTCTTGGTTAATAGCCTGAAACATCAGGGCATTTAGAGGGAATCCAGCAAACATTTCCTAGGTCAAAGCAAAGATAGGAGAAGCTGAAATGTGGAAGGAAAGGCAATCATTTAGATGTAGTAAGATGCCTTTAGAAACCTAAAAGTGGCTTTTTTATATATATTTTTTTCAGTAATTATTAATGTCAGGCTCTGAGTGAATCTCTGCCCATCCCTGAATTGTCCCTGCCTGGTTGTGTGCTGCCACCCTGGCTGGGCTGGGGAGATGTGCCGGTGCTCTGAACTGTTCTTACCCAGGAGGACTGCACAAGTGCAGCTGTGCAAATCCCTTCTCCAGAGGCTGGTCCTTCCAGCAGCGAGGAGAAAGGCTGCTGGGTGCAGATGAAGGAGATGTTAATGGAGCAGTGGGTGAATTCCAGTGTCAGTGCAGCGGGGGTTGAGCTCAGCAGTTCACTTGACAAAAGGGCTGTAAAAACGTGGAGTGCTCTGAGCTGAAGCAGAAGTTGAAATAAAAATTTTTGCTCAGCGATGAGAGCATCATTAAATAATCATAATTTCTGATACAGGCTGGCTGGGAAGAGTGGAGCCCTGCTCTGTGCTCTGCACTGCCAGGATTTCACAGGCACAAAGGGTGGGGTGAACAAAGTGCAAGTGTGGCTCTAAAACACAGAATGGGGCAGCAGAATATACCAGAACATCACAGCACTTTTTAAAGCAGCTATCACTTCATTAAATGTGGAAAGAACTGAAAAGCACAGCTTCTGAGAGAGATAGAGAGTTACCCCTGGAAAAAACTACAGGACTTGACTGACAAGCTCACTTCTTGCAGCTGCTGCAAGGCTTGGACATCAAAGTGCACAAGTTCCATCAGTCCATGAGAAAATTGGGTAACTCCATGGGCACTGTCACTTTGGCAGGCCCCACAGTGCCACAGAGGAAGCTGACATGAGGAACATTCTGGGTACAAAAAGCAGGGGGAAGTTTTATCTCTCAGAGCTCTTGTGGGGAGACTTTGGTGATGGGGACAAGATGCTCCTCACATCTGGGGCCTGGTGACACCCTGGGACTGCTGCTGCTTTATCTGTTTCAGTCTGATTCTGATATTCTCAAAGATTTAAAGTGCTCAAAACAACCTGGGCAGGATCTGCCTTGGTTTCCTTTTCAGAGGTAGAGAGCTCTTAATGAGCAGTGTGACCTTCCCAGCCCAAAGCCAGCCCAGGAAAAAAACCTCCCGGCAGCTTTTTGAAGCTCATTCTTAAGGGAGATTATAATAAAATTATGGAATGGTTTGGGTTGAAAGGGACATTAAAACACATCCAGTTCCACCCACGGATGCCTTCCACTGTCCCAGGCTGCTCCAGGCCTTTTCCAGCCTGGCCTTGGGCACTGCCAGGGATCCAGGGACGGCCAGAGCTGCTCTGGGCACCTGTGGCAGGGCCTGCCCACCCTCATGTGAAGTATTTCTCCCTAATATCTGCCCTAAAGCTGTATTCCATGAAATATCAGAGTCCTGCAAGAACCATGAAATATCAGAGTCCTGCAAGAAGCATGGAATGGGGTTTGGCCTGAAGAACGGAATGGATGTGGAGGTAGAAGCTCAGGATGGAAAACGAGAAGCGAGGAGAAGGGAACTGCTCTAAGCTCTGCTCTGAGGTGATGCCATCACTTTGGCCACATGGAACAAGTGGCTGAGCCCTGTCCCTTGGGCCCTGTGCCTGCAGCACCCCGAGAGACACAGCCTTGCTGGTTCCAGGGCCACCAAACACGGGCAGGGCTGTCCCCTGGCTGCAGTGACATGGGCACGGCCCCGTTTAGCTGTGATTTCTGCCGAGCAAAGCTCAGTCACCTCCCGGGGGAGAGGGGACAGAGCAGGGCAGGGAGGTCACCCTTCCCTTGGGGACACCTTTCCTGGGGGCTGGATGCTCTCCATCCACAGGGAACAGGCCTGTGGGGCTGTGTCTGCGTGGGGCACGCACAGCTGGAGCCTCAGCAAGGACAAATGTCTGTAAGAGAAAACAAACAGAGAATAAAGCTGGGGAAAAGTGCAATGACACCACACGGAGCTAATCGCCCTCTGCAGCTGCTGGGGCTTGGAAGGCAACCAAAGGAAAGGCTTTTCAGAGGTTTTACTTTTGGCATTTCCCTCCTCTAACACTAACCTGCTGCTGAAAGGAGGCCCCCACTTTCTGTCAATCACCAGGAAAAAAATAGGGCTGTGAGTGTTCTGTGCAAAGCAGGTAGCTCATTTCCATGCAGCACCAATCTAATTGCAAATGGAATCGCTGCTGCTGAAGGTAGCTGAGTTTAACTGTGTGCATACATGCAGAAATACGGGAAAAATCTAGCCAGGGCACAGCCTGACCTCTGCAATTTATCAAATGCCCCTTTGTGAGCAGCAGCTTGTGTCAGACCTAAACACAGGCACACACACCACTGCACACCCCAAATATCCTCACATGTCACACCAAAGATCCCCCCAATCCTATGGGTACTTCACACAGATGTGCCAAACTGTACAGATTTTAAGTATCTTGATTTTAGGTACCTTGAACTGAAGGTTTTCTGAACCCACACTGATCAAACATCACCTTTAATGAAATTCTGTGAATTCTGTGTGAGTTCTCACAGCTCATTTGTGGATCCACAAGGAATTCTGCCCAGCTTCATCTTTCCACAGCACAAATGCTATTGCAGGCTTATGAATTGTGAGTTCTCACCCTTTTTTTGTCCCACTTGCCACTTTCCAGCCTTGGAACAGTTACTCAGCTGTACAACCAAAAACCATCCTGGCTGTTCAAGGTGAACACATTTCACTGATCACTGCTCTAAGAACCCTCCAGTGGAAGATAACTCCTTAAACAAAACAATTCCCTACAAGCCCTGTAAGAAAGACTTAGGGAACAACAGGAGGTGTTTTAGCTTTTCTGTAATTTTATATTTAACCATAAACCGTGGTAGGAATTAATCACCACCGAGCAACAAGATCTGCTCCATCAAAGAGAGGAGACAACTCTGTCCACAAGTCAGAGTGGGAATAAGCTGCTGCTCAGCTTCAGTACTGGAAAATATTCATTCTTCTTCTGATGGGGCTCCTCAAATGTTGTGCAAAGGCAGAGCCAAGCAAAAAACTTCCCTGCAGCCCTGATCCCACATGAGAGCAGAGCTCGTGCCAGAGGATGCAGCCATAACACACAGGAATGCAGAGTGGGGATGCCTTTAGGCAGGTCACAGAAAATCTGTAGCTTTTAATGTTTTAAATACTTTGGTTTTCCTGTTTGTTTTGGGTTTTTTTTGTTTTTTTTTTTCTTTGAAGTGGATCGTGCTTCAAAAATTCCTTTGGGTGCAATGGACAGAGCACTGCAGCACTCCTCCTGAACCTTCCTGAGATATTTTCCTTATCTTCCATAGGGAATGTTTCACCTTTCTACCCCTCTTTCCCTCTGCTTTTAAGGGAAAAACTGATGTAATTAAGACCTATTATTTATGAAATTATAGCTGCAACTCTAAAATCAATTAACAATAAGGAAAATCGTGCATTACTTTGCAGTTTTGGGTCTGTGGTTACTTTGTGCCTAAAACTGAGGATGAAGAGCCATTCAAGAGAGAACTGGGGCAAAACAGCCCTGATTTTGCTCTGTGTTTGCCCCTAGTTAATTTGAAGAGTTTTTTTAGAAAAAAGACATCATGCAGTTGCAGAGGTCAGCCTTATCCCAGTTTTTCAGCTGGAGTTGCAAACAATTTGTCAGAGTTCCTACAGTGCAGTCCAAAGGAGGGAATTGATGCTCAGGACTGGGCTCACACATTGCTGAGAGTTTCATTGAACTGGAGCTGCCCATGGTCAGTGTGGGAACTCTGCTGAAAGGAAAACACAAACAGGTTCCTGCAGCAGCAGCTCCCCATGTTAGAGTTCAGGAACACATAACCACAGAATGATTATATGAAGGTGCTTTATTTAAAGAGCTTTGGGTGTCAGGGGTACACAAACCCAAATCTGAACCCACTTGGTTTTGAGCTGAACATGTTTCATACTCTATTGTTATATAACTTACATATTAATTATTAAACTTACATTGTTCTATTGTATGCATTGATTTTACCCAAGCACTTGGATTTCTTGTGATCCCCCCCAGCCCCCTAACATTGTTCCTCATGATTCTTTAAACAATAATTATATCTAATCACATCTAACAATTGTATCATTTATCATATATTGACTACACAGGTGCAGTTTCACCTGATCCTAGCAAGCACGAGGCCTAACATTTCCCAGGGCTTGCCAAGCCTAGCTTTCTTTCTAAATCCCCAGATTTTCTATGATTTTATAATCTTTTACTGTCACCCAGAACTTAAAATAGGCATTTATCTGATTGTGCTCCTCTGGGGTTCACAAATGTTAATTCTAAACCTGTAGAGCTGTTTACTGCAGGTGTAGGCTTTGCTCGGGGGCTCATTCCTGGGCTTGCTGTCATCCTCACACGGGTTTTGCATGGATGTGCTCACATTCCTGCCTAGATTTATAACTAGAAATGCTTAAAAAGTCTCTATAGGACATTTTTTCTACTGCTCATGGCTGTGTGACAGGCCCAGAGGAAGGCTGGACTCGCTTGAGACGGGGGTGAACTTTGATTTTAGGGCTCAGATTGTGGGTTTGACTGAGCCACCAGACTGGGAAATGAATAAAAGCAAAATTCCTCCAGTCCACTCTGGCAGCACTGCCTCCACCCCATTCCCAGAAAATCCCCCAGGGATGATAACCATGGAATACACTGGGTCTGGTGGGTTCTGTAGTGTCCCTTAACTCCTTATCATTCCCTGGAGGAGAGCAAAGACTTCACTGCCAGCTGAGCTCTCTATTTGTATTTAACATCCAAAAATGATAGAAAATCTATTTACTACAGAAAAAGGAGAGGGAGTCTATCTGCTCCCATCAAACATATTTATTGATTGACAAATATATAAATTGAAAATCAAGATTTAATTTAGCCAGAGGAGCACCAAGAGCACATTTTCAATGCATGAGAAACGCTGATATAAATCAAACTCAGAACTGAACCCTGCTATTACTTGAAAATAACTGTCCAATATCTCTTTGATCTACAGGCAAGGAGCAGAAGGAAATAAATGTGCCTCTGAGGAATCAGGACAGCCCTAATTATTTTCTTGTAAGAAGTGAATTTCAGTGCTGTGCAAGCAACACGTTCAATAAAACAAAGAAATGCAATCATTCAGCGCTCTCTTATTTATTTATTTTGGACTTACAAGAAGCAGTTTTGCAAAAAAAATTATGGTAGGCTTTGGTTTCTCAGGTTACCTGTGTAGTCTCTTGAGTTAAACACTTATTAGTGTGAAAAAACTGTCCAGAAAACATCAGACAATGCCTCTGAATACAAATCATTTCATAAATATGCAAGTGGTGCCTCAATGTGACACTTGGCTTGTCTGAAGAACACTGATAGACTTTAAAAAATAAAAAATGAAAATTTAAACTCCATCCAGTGTGAGCACAATTTGATTTAATTCTTTTCTCAGTGAAGGCAAAAGTAGGAATTTAGTGGGTTTATAATGTTTCAACTCATAGATAAAATAGAATGTCCATAGGTCAGCATAAACAGGGTCAAGGGCAAATAGTTGGGGGAAAAAAATCAAGATCAAGGCAAGGAGCAGATTTAATGATGTTGCCACAGTCAGAAGAAGGAGAAAAAAAACCAAACAAGAAAGAATTAAAAATGAAAAGCAAAGAAAGAACAAAAAAACACCAGGGAAAGGGGCAGCCAGTCCAGACTGGGGGTCTCAGTTTGGTTTGAATAGTTTAGAAATAGTGAGGAAAATGGATTTTTTTTTTCCTGAAGCTGAACAGATGAATCCTCCCAGGACTGGAGGAGCCACTGGTTATCCCCAAGGATCACAGCCTGAGTGCAAAGAAAAACAACTTCAGGAGAAGGAGGACGAAGGAATTGCTCTGCATTTTTAATTATTTTACAGAAATTAATGGAGCAAATCACATTTAGCAACCAAATCTCCCTCGAGCTCAATTTCTCTCCCTTGTATCCACTTTATTGTCCAATACACTCCCACAAGAAGCAATTTCCAAGGTTTCACATCCACAAAATCGCTTTGAAAGTATCAAAAATGACATTTTCCTGGTCAAGCCTTATTGAACTCTGAGCCAGATTCTTAGCTTGGTCTTGGTGGATTATTTCTGTGCTCAAAGATATTTCTATCCTTCTCAATCTACTGCCAGCTCTATAATTCCCTAATTCTCTTCATTTCATCTTGGCAGTCACTACAGGACTCCTGTGGGATGCAGACCTGCATCTGGAATGGATTGACAGGAAAATAAGCAGTGAAATGTCCTCCCCTGCTCCAGAAGACAACTCAAACCTGCTCTGCAGAGAAGAACACACAGAAGATACATATTTAAATCAGATTTTATGGCTTAAAATGAGTGTCCAGAGAAGGCCCCAGCCTTGTGGAATCACTGTGGAGCTCAAACACAGGAACAGACACACTGAGCAAGTTGATTTCCTTATCTGTGGCTATTATGAAATAGAAAAACCTCAACCACCACCACCACCACCATCTTATTGTCTCAGTGAGGTTTTGTGGAGCTGCAGAGACTTGGGTGCTAAATGACCTGGGTTTCTATTTTCTGCAGAAAATTGGGGTTTAA
>NC_031781.1:2316014-2318422 GCF_001522545.3 Parus major | reverse complement strand
CTGGGTTTCTATTTCCTGGCATTTTCTGCAGCTGCCTCTGAGCACTGGTGTCCCTTTATCCTCCATCTGACCTTGTCCCAGTGCCTGCAGAAGGCCCAGCATGGCCCCAGTGAGGTGAGCTCAGCTGGTTTTGGGTCATTCTGTTGCCTTTTTCCCAACCTGGAAGTGAAACTCAAGATAATTTTAGTAAAGAGGTAATATAAGAGTGGATCTTTATCTGAAGGCTTGCAGGGGCAGTTATGGAAAGATACAAAAGCCATTTTGTACGTATTCAAAAGTTTTAGGAAATTAGCATAATTGATAAAAAGCACCAATTAAGAGGACAAGTGGTGATTTAATTCCTCCAGACCCTTCTCTGGAGCTTTCTTTCTTGGTATTAGCTGTACTTTGTTTATGAAAATGTATTTTGAAGAGTTGTTTTTGGCCCTGGTTCCCAAGATAGTATAGGGGCTTCGTATTTCTCAGGCCTTGGAGGTCTGGAATTTCTTTTGGGTTTTTATTTTTTTGCTTAGAGAAAGGCCTTGGAAAATTACTGGGAAAATTAGCTCCTAACACAATAGGCTACAGAGCTACAAATAGATGTATGAGAGGAATACAGGGAACAAATAAAAGCAAAAAAGGCAAAAAACCCAAACAGCATCGATTTCACCAGGCTCACACCCAAACCTCAAACAAACAGCGTCTCCAAAGGCATCCAAGCCTTGACTTTACCTGGATGGAGAATTTACCAATAAACCCAGAAGTTTTCTGCATCAAAACAATATTCAGGTCAATTTGACTTGGCAATTAATGAATTAATATAGCAGCTGGATTTTACAGTGAGCTTGGAAAATTGTTATCCGGACATGATTTTCCAATCTTCCATTGATTTATCAGCTGTGGCAGACTCTGGGATGAGAGTATGTATTAAGTATATTCAGCAATTCATATTACAGATTATTTAGATAAGTTTAATATCATATAATATTAATTATGCATATTTTTAATAACTTTTTGATTTCTGTAGAAGTGTTATTTCCTATATGTGTATACATGTGAAAGTGTTTTAATTTGGTGGTTTTTCATTGTCATAACAAAAAAACCAAATACCCTACTTAATTACAAAAAAAAAGGGGGGGGGGAACCAAGGCTATGCCTCAGAAGTATAAAAACCTTATATATCTTAAATTTTTGGAAAAAGTGTAACTATCTTATATCTATTACAAATAATTCCTGAACAGTCTTTTTAAAACAAGTCTGTTACAAAGCCAATTCCATCAATTATCAGGTATTGTTCTAACAGTACTCAAGTAAAATTGAAAGAGAGTTCTTTCTACACACTTACACTTTTAGCTTTTTCTATCTAACTTTAACATTTGTTCTCATGTATCACCATGAAAACATGCTCATGAATTTCATGTTATATGAAATTCAGTGTTTTTTGTGAATCCTATAACTAAGTATTAGAAACAAGGACACACAATCTGTGTTTGTATACCTGAGAGTGGCTGCTGAAGACAAAGGCTGATGGATAATTTTCCTCCCCATTAATTTCCACGTTCGTGTTTGGCAAAGAGAAAGCAGGAATTCAATACCTCACTTAAACCTCTGAGCACATCAATTTAAACTCCTGGGAATGACAGACAGCACAAGCCCACTGCCTTTTTGCACTTGGAATTTCCAGCTGGAATTTCAGATGAAGTGAATGAAGTGAATTTTCCCTGGTGCTGGTTTAGTGCTAAACTGAGCACACAGCGATGTTTCTCTCTCATCTGTTTGTCTGGTGTTATCACAAATGTTTTTTGGGTACTGTTGTGTGGAGTTACCTCATAAAAAATTGAGATTAACCATCTGGGAGACACAGCAGGGAACAGTGTTTGCTCCCTTCTCGAAAGCACAAGAGCTCCACCCTTTATTATTTTATATTAATATTAATATTTATATTTATATACGTATACATATACATATACATTATATCATATACAATAGATATTACATTATATATTATATAGTAGTGTATTATTATATTATTATATATATTATATATTATTATATATAATGTGTGTTATATATTTTAATATACATTTTATATTATTATATAATATATAATTATATAATATAATTTTATATCATATATCATACATTATATATTATATATTATATATTATATATTATATATTATATATCATGTATCATGTATCATGTATTATACATTTTATATTATATATTATATGTTATATATTATATATTATTTATCATATATAATATATAATATATAATATATAATATATTATATATTATATATCATATATTATATATTATGTATCATGTATTATACATTTTATATTATATATTATATATTATATGTTATATATTATATATCACATATATAATATATAATATATAATATATAATATATAATATATAAT
>NC_031781.1:2305697-2315865 GCF_001522545.3 Parus major | reverse complement strand
TATATTGTATATTGTATATTATATATTACATTTATTTTATTTATATTTTAGGGAGAAATTAAGCAGCAAACAGCTGGAACTGGGATTTACAGCAAGGGATAATTAGTCAAACATAACCAAATAACTCTGTGCAGGAGGAACATGGAGCTGCTCAGGGGGTTTGTTTGGGTGGGAGTGAGTCTGAGTGTTCAGGGGTTTCAATGAAGTCAGTGATAGAGCTGGAGAGGAGGGTGCTAAATCGGGATGTGCAGAATTCCCTGGCACCTTCCCGTGGCACTGCTGGCTCAGGTCTTGTTCTGAGGGAATTTGGGAGGGAATGAATCCCCCCCAGCCAGGTGACACCCTGTGCCAGCCCAGGGGAGTGGGGAACAGCCAGCAAGGTGTGTCCTGGAAATGAAATCTGGAAACACAGGAGGTGAAAGAACAGGGATGTATTTCCTTCCTGACCTCAACACCTCCCTCAAACACCGGGAAGTCTTTCAGCAGCGTCACATCCCGTAATGAGATTGTTCACTCTGGGACATATCCAGTGGCATTTCTGCTTGTGTCTGGTTCAAAACCTCAGCACAGAGAGGATATTGAAGATTAATGCACAGGCAGATATTTTCATTCTTGGCAGGTAAAACATTACACAAGAACCTTGAAAAGCAAAATGAAACTGGAAGTTTTTCCCAGCTGACAAAGCCGAGTTTTCCTTCTTCATTCATTTAACTCTAAGTGGGGAATGGTTTCATATCCATTGCTCTCAGCCCAGGTGACCAGAAACTGCCACAGATAAAAGCTTAAGGCTTTCACATTACGTTCCAGGTGTATCTGAATTTCTTTTTCCTTCAGTACACTTTCTGCTGGTTTAATCAGGTTGTCCTGCATCCCAGTTTTGACCCAGTAAATACTGCTTTGAGAGGAAATATGCATTCCACCTCCAGATCATATGGGAGACAAGAGCATTTTCAAATTATTTTTTTGTCAGGGGCCATAACACCTTTTTTAATAGTTACCTATTAAAAAGCTATTAAATAAATAGTAAATATTACATAAATTAAATGAAAAGTAAATATTTATATGTGAACATTATGTGAATATTATGTCTCTTCCATCCTCTACGGAAACCAAGCCATCCTTCTTTGTGGAAGTTACTGCTGAAGGGTAAGAGAAGTCAAACTTCAGAGCTGGTGGCAACATAGAAATAACTAGCCCAGCCAAAAATTAATTTATTGGGAGCCATGAGCTGAAGGAATATGTTTTGATTAATTTCTTTCTTTTTGGAAGAGACACAGAACAAAGTGCAGAATATGAAAAACATCCTGATTCTGCCCAAGGGCAAACCTTTCCCTGGAGTGGAGCAGCACAGGAAGATGTCCAAGGGGAGAAGGAAATAAAAGAGCCAGCCATGAGAAGGCTCCTTTGTGCTGCACCTCATCCATTCCAGATCCAGTCAGCCCAGGAGGTTTTACTGCCTTATCTGCAGCAGCCTCTCACCAGGCAGAACTCTGGCTAAAAGTGGTTTTTGGCAGGAGAACACCAAGCCTGCTCTTTGCAAAGCCAGACACCGAGCTTAGCAGGGCTCTTAAGGGTTTGGAGCAGCCAAGACGCTCACACAGTGACACAATCCTTCCTTTTGGCCTGGTCACAAAGACAAAACACATCTGAGAACCAAATCCCAGGGTGGCTGCACCTCCCAGCAGCTCATGAGCCCTTCGAGCTGTCCCAGATTTATGCTGAAGGGACTTTGGGGCTGGGAGAGTGCTGCCAGTGAAAAGGTGCTGCTGGAATGGTCCACAGGGAATTAATTCACTGCTCAAACACATCCCTGAGGGATTTTCATTGCTCGTCTCAGGACCACGCTTCCAAGTTTTCTCTGCTTTTTCCTTTATAAAATCATCTCTCTGGAATGGTTTTCCTGGACAGGGCTCTGATCTCTCCAGGGCAGAGCAGCTCTGATGATTTTTCTGTTCACTTTGGGGCAGTATCTGGATTTCCATGGATTTCCATGTGCAGCCATGGCAGATGGCATTGTGCAATAAACTGAGCACCACGGAGATTTCTGCCATCCAAAACCTATTCAGGACATTTTGGTATCACATTTCCCAGTAAACTGGAAGGGAATTACAAGAATGAACACTGGCAACCCAGATCATACACCACAACCAGAAAACATCTCCACAAAAGGCACAGAATTGAATCAAAAGCTCCAAGAGAATTTTTTCTGAAGAACATCTTTTTCAGTGGTCCCTGCCTCAAACAGTGCACTGAGATAAAAAAATGTTAATTACATTTACACAGAAAATTTCATTGCACTGCCCCAGAAATTTATTTCTCACACATAATTCCTGTATAAATGAACCTACATAAAAGTTATGGAAATATTGATGAGAAAGTGAGAGCTCTGAGCTCTTTGGGTTTTCTTTCAAACCATATTGCTGTTTGAATGAATTTTGGTTCAGATAAATTTAGGTAATTAAAAAAAAAGAACAAAAAAAAAATAATAAAGTATTGCAGAAATCACATTGGAAGCAAAACCTGGGCAAAAAATCCCAAACTCATGAGACTATTTTTATTTTTATTTATTTGTATTTTTTTATTTTTATGTTTATTTTTAGTCCCTTGGAGGATTCCTGTTAAAGTGTACATTTTGTGGATGTACACATGCTCAAGGAAGGGCAGAGACAGCACAGGAAACATATATTTATTCATTTTAAAACCTTTAAAAACTGCAAGCAGCAGCTGGGTAATGCTTATAAAACCCTTTTACATTCTTAAATCCAAAGCAATAAAGAAATATTCCATAAAGGTGGCCCAAGATGATAGCTTAGTAACTTCTTAGCGTTATTTTTGGGATGTAAAATTGAGACATTTTACAGAACAAGCCCTGGAAGAGTGTGGGGCACAGAACCAGCAGGAAAATTCCAGTGCCCACCCCAGAGCAGCTGAACCACCAAGACCTTTCCAAGCCTCTGCAAAATAAGAATTCCCCGCTGAGTGCTGTGGTAATTAGCAACAAAATGCCAAATTATCTTCCAAAGATAACCTGAAAAGCAGCAAAGGAAGGTCAGATAGGGAATGCTGGGTCTGAATAAGGCTCTGGGAAGCCCAGCAGCATTTTTTCTATTTAAGAGAAAATCGACCTGCAGAAAAGCTGTCCCAGTTTCCCCTTCAGGAGCACAGGCATGGTTTTCACACATGCATCACAAAGAGCTCAGGCTGATGTCTCAGGACATGGTGTTGTTGGGGAAAAACCAACAGAACCCTTTCCAGAGAGCTGTTTGACTCCCAAAATCAAACTCTTTTCCTTTTCCTCCTGCTCAGGGCAGCTCCTCCACCCCAAAGCACAGGAGCACAGAATTCCCTGTTTAACATCCTGGCTCCTTGTGAACCCATTCATGTGGGATCAGTGTGCAATTCCAGTGGTTCTGGGTCTCCTCTCACCAGCACCACACAAATATTTAACCTCCAGGCTAGCAAAAGGCCTGCTTTTATTTGTTTTTTCCCCACAAAAGCTGTTTGGAGCAGGATTTAACACAACAAACACCCCAAGCTGCCGGATATTAACCCCTGAAGAATCCATTTGGTGAATTCTGCCCCTCTCCTGAGGGGTGATGTGTGCCTTGTGGAACACAAAGTGATAGCCTTCATCTGCCGAGCTTGAAAAGCTTTTGGGATGAGGATTAATTAGCACGTTGAGCACACATCTGGGAGCCAGCAAGTGAGCTGCAAAAATCACAAAGAAACTTCTCTGTGCCTGTCTCCTCTCAGCTTCTCAAGAACACCTCACACTGGTGATTTCACTGAGAGATTGACCAGGGCCTTCATCTCCACTGAGCAGTAATTTCTCAGGGGAATGTCCCTTTTTAGTTATTCTCTACCAAAGGGAGCCGACCTCGTTTGCTGTTTGCTGCAATTTGCCCTCTCAAAGTGAAATTTCTGTGGATGATCCCTAAACCAGAGCAATTCAAACCCCAGGAACTGCTCAGCTCCTGCTGAAAGCTGGATGCAAAACTGATGGGAAGAGCAATTGGATTTGTTTATTCACATCTGGAAACCAGTCATGAGCCCAGGGAACTTTTTCAGGCCCAAAATTTTGTCAGGAGGGAGGAAATTCCTCCTGCTTGTAGATTCACGTCCCCATAAACGAAACAAAACCCTCAGCAGGATCCTCTGTCCTTGACAAGGAGTGGGCTCAGAGGCAGCCCAGGCTCTAACAAATGTTGTTAGAAGTGAATTGCATCACTTAGAAAGGAAAGTGTCTTTCATTGGAGCTCAAAATAATATCTTTGAGTTGTATACAGAACAGAAAGACTTTTTTTATTTCATATTTGGGTTCTCTCCCAAACCTGGTTCTTAATTCCAAGTTTGGTGAAAATAGCACCAAAAAAACAACAAAAAAAAAGACACTGATGTGAGTCTGATTTTTGGTTTGGAGAAAAGTAAATTTTTCTGTTGATCTCTGACCTTTACCATCATTTTGATTCTGTGGAATTAGGGCAGAGTTGTGTAGCTTGACACAAGGATGAGCCTGGATTCAGGAAACCTTGCCTCTCTTCCTTACATAATAATAATAATAATATTTTAGCCAGCTCAGACTGTTGCACAAGGAAGGGGGAGAGGCTGCAGTTGTGTTTTCTGCACCAGAGGGTTTTCTCCTGTTTCCAAGTTCTACTGCAGGATATATTTAGCTATAACTGCACCAGAAACAAGAAATACTCCTACTTTTGGAATTTACTTAATTTCCCTCCCACACTGATGTGAGGAGGAATTACAGAGCTTTATCTGTGGCTGAGGGCACATCCAGAGGTGACACAGCTGATGGCAAGTGACAGTGCTGAGGACAAGAGCAGTGTGTAAACCAACTCATTTCTGTCCCTCTGCTTCACCTCAGAAATATTTTATAGAGGAAAACAAACTTTCCATAGCAGGGACAACATTAACAAAGAGAGTTTAAGGGCTTTGCTTCCTTTACAAAGGTCTCTCAAGCTACCTCCTCCTCAAATAAAATGTGCACCACAGGTATTGATGTTTAATATTTATTTAGCACATGGATTTTGTTCTTTTTACTGGTCTGGAAAAATGGTGATTGTGGGATGGAAACTCTTCAGATAAGCTCTGAAAGCAGCAGAGAAGTCAAATCAGTGGCATCCACACAGCACTGAGGAAGAAAAACATTTGAAATCACTCACAGCGCTTATTTACCCACAGAAATGATTCCCATTTAATGTCTGAGCAAGAATAACAACAAAGAAGAGAGAGAACTTCATTCCATATGAGTTTGGGCATGGAAAATGATTGTGCTACCCGAGAATGGGGTGGTGGAACACAAACCCCTGTGGGGCTGTTGATGTGCTGAAATGCACACAGGGCCCATTGTCCTTTCTCTCCAACTTTAGCTGAATTATTCCTCTGATATTTTGCTGAATTATTCCTCTTATTGCACTCCCCAGAACCCTTTGAAAGCAGGGACATTGCTGGAATATGCCAGACAAGAATAGAATCGCAAGCAACACTCAGCGAGGGTGGGCAGGAACAGAAAAATCCCATTGTCTAATTATTAAATCTATTCACCAGGCTGGGGAAGGTGTCAGAACACTCAGGAAAATTCATCCCAACAGCAGGGCTGCAGTTTGGGAGAGACAACAAAATGGGAATCACAGCTGGGGGTGGGGGCAAAGCCCATTTTGGGTCCCCAGTTCTGTCTCCCAGCTGGGCAGGAGCAGAGCAGAGTGGCCAGGAAGGAGCAGGAGAGGCTGGGGAAAGGGAATATTCTGGAATTTAGATGGATCCCCACCTGTTTCAAGGAGAAAGCCTGCAGAGGCAGAGCTTTGTGTCGGTTTTCATGGAAGGAGGAAGAATTCCATGAAGTTTCTTCTGCCCTCCCTCTGGGGCTGAGTTTTTGCCAGCAAAGAGGTGAAGATGCTGGGTCCAGCAGGATCTGGGATCTCCTGGATTCACTCCCAAACCTTCCCAGGCCTGGTGCTGCACCGTGGGCTCTGCCCCGCTGGGATGGTGCTGACAGCCCATCTGCAGCAGCTGAGTGAATCCCAGCTCCCATCACACACCTGATCCTCACTTCTACCCATGCTAATTGCAATTTAAAAGGCGTGAAAGAAACATCTTTTAATTTTTCTGAGGACCATTTTGAGAATTCACTATTTTGAAATTCAAATAGTGATGCTCTTCTGCTGGATCACCCCACCTGACACAACCTATTTTTATTTCTGTCTTTTGTTCTAAATTTTAATTTGAACAATAAAATAGAAATTACTGAATTTCTTTTAATTTTGCAAAGAGTTTCATGCTTTTAAGTGCACCCATGATACTTTAAAAAATGATCTTAAAGCTAAATATAAGTCAGAGCCACTTTTATCTATTAGGATCTCTTATGCAATGTGTTACAGAGTGGCTGAAAAGAATGCATTGAATTATTTTATTTTTCCCCTTACACAATATCCAGATACAGAAATCCTGGTATTTCTCAGATACAGAACCTGAATTCAGATTCACACACAAGAAATAAAAAGAGGCAGCCAGGAGAGAGCAGATAGTGACTCAAGAGAACATTCCTTGAATATTAACCATCATTCTGAATAACGTCTTTACAGTCTTCCAAAATTTTGTTTGCTGTTCCTCAGAGCAAATATTTACAGAAATAATAGAAGGATCTGCTGGGAACAGCACAAAATATTCCCAGTGTGGTGCTGCAGGATCAGTAGGAACTTCCTCAAAGCATTTCTGTGTGTACCTCCAGCTAAAGACAGAGTGTTTACACTGCAAACAGCCTCGTGGAGGATTTCAGAGAAAAATCATCATCTCAAGGCCATGCAGAAGGAATTCTCAGCTGAGCCTCCAGCAAGGAGGGAAATGTCTCTATTTGTGTGTGTCCAGGAGAGGAGCCTGTGCTGGCCCAGCAGATAATCCAGGGATGTAAATTAGAGACACCTTGGAACACTCAAAAAAAGCAAAAAAGCGGAATATTCCTGACATCCATGGAAAGGAGCCCCATGCAGAGCAGAAAAAATTCAGAGAGGATATTCTGCCACACAGCAGAGCAGGAATTCTGCAGGTCTGCTGCTGATGGGAAAACTCCCTGAGCAATTTTCTGGCTGAATTCTTGGACTTTGGGGCTGCAGGCTTTGTGGTTCTTGCTGTGGCCAGTGGGGATAGCCTGTCTTAAACCTTAAACCTAAGCAAAGTCCAAGATTTAAGCACAAAAAAGGCCTTTTAAGTTTGAGGGTACGTTTCTCTGGTGATACTGCCCACATAAATTCCACTTTTAAAGTCATTTCAAAGGCACTGCAGTTACCAAATTCAGTATTTTTAATTTCTTTTCTTTTTCTCTTTCCATTCCTACCTTCCCTACCAGCTATTCCAGTTAGAAAATTGATCTTTTGGCAGCTTTTTACGTGTACCCTAAATAAGTTTGGTCCTCCTGGTGTTGGAAACAATCTGTCTGGAAACTTTTCCTGCTTTTCTGGGAGGGTGGGAGCTGCTGGAGCCAGCCAGCACAGGACAGAGCACACAGCCCACTGCTGGAAGGATTTTAGTGCAAAGGCTGCAGACAGCAGGCAAAATATTAAATATTTTAGAATAAAGCTTATAACAAATCAATAATGAGTAATTATAATAAATTTAATATAAATTTAAGATAAATATAAAATAAGTTGACAATAAATTTTAAATAAATTAATAATAATTTTTAACCCAAATGTCCTTTGTTATGATGAGCAACTCCTCTGCATCTCCCTCCAGGAGGCAAAGACTGTAGGGCCCATTGTGGTGATTTATTGGCCTGATTTTTTTCTCTTGAAGACAATGATTTCTGTGGGGTTGAAAGTTTCTAACTCCATTAGAAGTTGCAGCAGCTGCTGCCATTATTCTGATTAGTTACCTTGAATTTCTTGGCAGAAGACAATTGTCATTCCAGATTTTTTGGATTTCCTTTCAGCCCCTCTGGTCCCATGTTGACCAAGCCTTGACAAACATCATCTTCTCTTTGATTCATGCTCTACATGGAGACATCATCATTGCTCCAGCTCCTTCCTTTCACTCAATTCCAACCCAAAGGAGACAATTTAGTTTTTATCTCACAGTTTAATTCCTGTCTTTGCACCCAAATGATACCAAGCTGGTGGAATTGTACAAACTGAAGCTGGCCCATGAATTTCTGGTCCCACAAAAACACCCAAACCAAACATCCTGTGCTCAAAACTCCACAGGTTATGAAAAGTATGACAACAGACCCATTTCATTTTTCCAGTCACAGCTGTCTCACCCTGCCCTTCTCTTGCTGAGTTGCATAAAAAATGTTCCTGCATCTCTGTTTAAAGAAATGTGATTTTTGTATTGGGGTTCCAAGGTACAAAATGCACAAACCCCCTGATTTTGGGGTTTTTTTTCCTCCACTTTCCATCCCAATACAAAGTTTGTGCTGAGAAAACTCAGAAACTTTTTCTTCCCCTGCCTCACTTCACCTTTAATAGCTGCAAACCTTATTAATGACTAATAACTCACAGCGAGGAGCTGTGGCCACAGACAACTCAGCAGCTCAATTTTCCTTGGGTTTTATGAATAAAATCATAATAATAATAATAATAATAAAAAGACATTAGAAATCTCTTCCAGGTTGCAAAGTCAAGCACCAAACAAAGAGGAAGTGCTAGAATTAAACTTGCCTGCAAAACCTTAATTTGGCCCAAGTATTATGATATAGACTTTAATTACATGAACACAGCCTATTTTTTCCACATCTAAATGCATAGATGTGCAAATTCTCAAGCAGTTGACTTGATTACAAGTATGCATAATATAAAAGTTCAATAGTCTATTGATATTTAGTCAGATTGCTGAAATTCCACATATTCATGGCAGCAGCTGACTATGTTGGGAGACTATGCCAAGAGCTGAACAAATGGAATCAGATTACTGCAAATGACAAGGAGCAAATAGCCAGGAAAAAAAAATAAATAAAATAGTAGGACCACAGGATAAAAAAAAAACAACAACAAAACAACAAACCCCAGCATGGTGAAGAGTAGACAACTGAATTAGGTTCAGCTGGAACAAAGCAGGAATTCTAAATCAGCACACAAATAATATTTCATCTTTCCTCTGGTCCCAGGAAAAGAGAGTAATCAGCACAGAGCCTCTTGATATTGGGTAAGTCCAGAGACTAAACCATGAAAATGGGGTCAAAGTAGAGCTTTGAAATACACACAAAACATCCAAGCCGACATCTTGGCCTGTAGGTCTTCTTCTGGCTGCAGAAAAAAAATAGAAAAAGGTTAATTTGAAGGTTAGAACTAACCTTGTTCTGGTTTTTTTTCCCCCAGAGCTCAAAGCAGAGCTCATGGCCAACACGTCACCTCGAATATCCTTTAGTGTCTCAGCTGTGAGTTTCATATTAACCTTTTCTCTTAAATTTGCCAGTCAGGATGCCAGTGCTCTGGAGGTTTTGTGTGAAGAAGCTTGGCTGGATCTTCTCTTAATCCCTGGCTGAGCTCAGAGCCTGGCAAAGGGTGGTGGCAGCGTTGTCACCCCTTGGCACCTCCCGGGGAATAAACCAGGGCAGGGCTGGGCTGATACCCCTGCAAGCACAAGCCAAGGAGGGAAAGGCTTTATTAATCATGGGTTTATTTCTCTGTTTGATATCTGAGGGAAGTACTTGGGGATACAGGCACATTTTTGTGCTCTTATCCAACGTGCTGCACATTATTATGCTCAGTAATTAAAGCCTCGTCCTCCCTCGGTTCGCTGGAGAAAAGTTCAGGACCAGACCTCAACACCTGGCCTGGTAAATTCCATACATTGCATATATTCTATAAATATTCAGATAAGATAGAAAATTCAATCAAATTTTCAGCAAAAACAGATTTTTCTTTAATACCATTAAATAATTACATATTGGGATTTTTTTTTTTTTAATTTTTTTTTGGTCCAGCTGATTCTCTTCAGCCCTGGTCACATCCCTTTCAATAAAGAGGGATACTCAGAGCTAATTCCAACTTAAAAGCTGCAATTTGGTCTGAACAACAGGATTACTCACAGGAAAATCTAGAGACTCTTTCAGTGTTTTATTTTATTTTTATTTTATTTATTTTATTTTATTTTATTTTATTTTATTTTATTTTATTTTATTTTATTTTATTTTATTTTATTTTATTTTATTTTATTTTATTTT
>NC_031781.1:2299187-2305599 GCF_001522545.3 Parus major | reverse complement strand
TATTCTATTTTATTCTATTTTATTCTATTTTATTCTATTCTATTTTATTTTATTTTATTCTATTCTATTCTATTTTATTCTATTTTATTCTATTTTATTCTATTCTATTTTATTCTATATAATTTTATTCTATTTTATTTTATTCTATATAATTTTATTTTATTCTATATAATTTTATTTTATTCTATATAATTTTATTTTATTCTATTTTATTTTATGCTGATATCTTTGGTGATGTGAGGGTATGGCAGAGCTTTTTCTTTCATTTCCACACAGAACTTCCCACATCCCACCTCATTCACACCCTGATCCCCAGAGCAGAGCATCCCATTGGAGATGTGTCCCTGATCTTTTTCCTGGGCTTTTCCAGGGCATTTTGCAGCCCAGGATTTCTGGAGCCAGCAGCACTCACCTCTCATGGCAGGGGTGAAAATACCAACTCCATCCAGTGCATCAGTGGATGCATCAATGTTGGAGTGCCTGCCTGCCTCCTCTTGAGGAAAAACGTGGGGCACTCAGCTTTTATTTCAAATTACTGAGCTGAGCCCTCTGCTAATTTTACTGTTCCATGAGAGAGTCAAGGAGAATTTTGTGTTGTGGATGCTTCTGAGGGCTCCCAGGCTGGAGTGTACAAATATAGTCCACAGGGAGGAAAAGCTGCAGGGAAAAGCTGTCAAAAGCAGTGTCAGTGCCCTGCTACAGCAGAGCCAGGCACAGGGAATGCCCAGGGCACTGCTGGGCTCCATGTGCTGCAAGGGGATTTTATTTGGGGCAATTAAAGCCAGGAAGAAAAGGGATGAAGGTCAGGAAACAGCCAGTGAATCTTGCTACCTAACCACGTTTCCTGGCACAGGATTTTTTTCCTGGATGTGCTGGTGAAGCTCACGTTTCTCTGGTCAGGAATGGGGGGTTTTGGGAAGAGCAGCACAAATCCAGGCTCACCAAATGGATTCTTGCTTTGTAGGTGACAGGGCAAGAGCAGAAATCCTGGATTTAGCTGTGCTAGAGAAGAGGCAGGCTGGTGACACGGACACAGGGCTGGATCTGCTCCATGAGCAGTGTGCCAAGCACAGCTTTATAGCCCCTGGAAGGATCCTTATTTATTCCTCTCCCAAGCAAATGCGGTGGAGGCTCGGGGGCTGCAGGAGATGGGGTGGCTGCAGGCTGGTGTAACAAAGCTGGGAGCTCATTTCTGACATGTTCCCCTCATCTGACTCCCAGAGATATCCAGAATCCCAGGGACAGCTCTGGTCGGGCTGGAGCAGCCCCACGTTCTCCTGGGGTGGCTGGTGGCAGTGTCATTAGAGACCCCCAGGAACAGCCACAGCCCCTGGCACAGCCCTCTCTGCAAAGAGCCAGCAAAGACAGCTCCAGGAGCTCCTGCTGCTTCCCCTCAAAGCCAGGAGTGGAGCCAGAATCCTCCTGTAACTCATCCTTGGGTTGGTGGTGCCTGTTTGAGAGGGGACTCTGTGCCCAGCCCTGCTGGGATGCTGTGTCCACAGATCGCCAGGCAGGGAACAAAAGGTTCCCTATTCCATCAGGGAAAGCTCTGTCTCTGCAGAGGAAGAGATTGCAGCTCCTGTTCACTGGAGCAGTGATTTCCAATCTCATTTCAAAGACCTGGAGTTAAAAGGAGGAAGAAGAAAAATATCTCAGTTATTCCCACGTGCTCTTTCTTGTCACCTATAACTCAAATCCTCTGTCCTGCCTGTGGGTCCCAGACCACACCACAGGCACCCAAAGGCTGGCACACAATCTTTGTCTCTACACTGCAGCAGGGATTTTATTACTCTTCTAAGACAAGGCTTCCCAGAGCTTTCCTAACTAGCTAAAAATGACATTTTTATGGGATTAACAGCTGCAATAAAACATAGCCCTGGCTCTAAAACTCAGTTAAGAGCACAGAATAAATGAGATGTGACAAAAGAAAGTATGAGATATTAAAAAGATGAAGAAAAGCTTCAACTTCAGCCTCCCATAGCTCATTAAACACGGAAAGCCATGTGATGCTGAGCCTCCTGTCCCACTAAACAGCAGCAAACCTGTTTGTCAGTGTGGTTTTGAACACACCACCTCTGATTTCCATCCCAAGCCCATCCTTTGAGGGCCTCAAAGCCAACACCAAGGGTTGCCTAGCGACAGCACTGAGCCTGGTGGGATCATCCTGCTACTGATTCCTGCATTGATATTTTGGTTCCCAAGGATGCTTTGGAATGATAAAGGATGCTAATAACCCTGTTTTCTTAATTAATGCTTTTGCTGGTGTGAATGTCACTGCTTTCCAAAAAATCTAACCATTTGTCAGCTCTCTCAGGGAATTTGGGAGCAGCACATGGCACTGGGTCCAGCAAAAGAACCACAGGTTTCAAACCATCAGCACCTGGAGAGCTCTAAATCCACACAGAAGTCACTATTTGCCATGAATTACTGCCCAGTGTGACTTCCCTGGCCACAGGAAAAAAGCATTTCAGGTGGAGGAGATGACTCCAACACCACCTCAACTCCATGAAGGTCTCTGTAATTAATCCTATTCCATTCTTGCAATGAGTGTAAGGCCCAGGAGTTGTTTATTGCATACAAATGGATTACTTTAAATCCAGACCAAAGGCAAAGGCAGCAATGATTTGTGTCTTTAAGAAAACAGAATAATACTCTTGGGCTACGTGGTGAATTCCTGCTCTATCCTGCCCCAGCCCTAAGGCATTGCCAGCTCAAAGATACAAATGAAAGGCCTCCAAAAATTGAGGACAGGACTTTATTCCCCTTTGTTTCTGCTGATCTGAACAGAGAAGTCATAGCTGTTGATACAATAAATATTTTTCTTCTATTAATACTAAAATGCCCAAATTTTTTGGGGCAAGAAAATCTTGGGGCTCTGAAATCCCATGGACAGAGAATTTACAAAATCTTCAAATAAATCAACAAGGTGTGAAGTACATCCTAGAAATGGGTCTTCATTTGGGGAAAGTTTCAGGATATTCCTACTCCTTCATCTTCTGGTGGTTTCAGGAGTTGGAGGATTCTTCTTCTTCCAGAGGGTTGAAATCTGCTGATGTGCAGCTGACACCAAACTGCTGCTAAAGGACACAAAATGATTCACACAAACCCTTCTCAGTGTTAGAACAGGAAAGAATTGACCTTTATTCTCTGACTCCAGTATTTATAGATTCTCCACAATCACCAGGGATTGGATAATTAATTACCACCTTCCCAAGCACACTGGTCATGTGAAACATCCATCAAAAGACGTTTCTTAGAAGGAATGTGATAACCCACGTTTATAGAACTTTCATGGGAAAGTAACTAAAACTAAGAAAACACTATCAGAAGGTTTAATTTTCAGGGTGACACTGAACAGGATTGTGAAGCCCCTGATTGTTGATGTCTCCAGGGCTGAGCAGGCACTGGGATTCAAGGACAGGGAGGGGCTGGGAGCAGGACAGGGATCTGAGGAGCAGCAGGGACAGGATGGTTCCCTCCAGCCCTGTGGGTCAGAGCCCAGTCCCCTTCACGTTATTTGTGCTCCTGCCATGTGCAGTTCCTGGGGGAGCACCACGCTCCTCACACCAGAACAAAGCCCAGACTAAAGGCTAAACCTTGCCCAGATGCTCCTGTGCAAGCTGGTGTCAGATTATACAATTTCAAGGGTATTCCACCCCGAAACCCCCCAGAGATCCAGCCCAGACTGGCTTTGCAGCAGCAGTGATGGAAGCAGCCCAGGTTTGATAGGAAGCGAGATTCCACTAATTCCACCCAGGAATGGATTCATTCCCACTGAAAACGACTGTCTGTCCATGCCCTTAAACCTGAATTTCAGCCCTCAAGGTCTGCAGAGCTCTCCACACACAGATTTCTGCCACTCTCCTCAAATTAAACTTTTCCTCTCTGCTGTGCCGTGGCTGCCAGGAAACAGCAATGGGACCTCAACTGGCTTTGGGGAAGGCTTCAACCTCCATCCCACAGCAATCAGCTGGCACCATTCCCTGTATTTTCATGGCAGAGGCAGCTCTCTTTAACAAGTGAATCCCAAACAGAACGAGCGCTTTGACAATTATCATTTTGAACAAATATTTCCAGCTCCGCGCAAAACACCGTGGCACAAAAAAAAGCAAACTTTCAATAAACAGAAAATAGATGATTGTTCTCAAATGACAGCTTTCATGCTGTTTATCCCAAAGGATCCTCAGAGCTTATGGAGTATGAAATAAATTTGCCACTGGTTAAAAATGTAAATTCTTTAAATACATAAAACCCTAATGAAAAGGCTTGTAACATTTCCCTTTTCCTGATTCCCACTTTTCTCTTTTTATCTTCCTAGAAGAAGACGTTGATTATAATTACAGTGGAGACTAAAATGTAGGATTGATTTTGTGTTTAAAAAAAATTTGGGAAGTAAAAGGAGCTCTTGGTGTGATTGGGTGTGTGCATGTGCTTCCACACATGCATGTGCTGCTGAATTGTGTCATGGCATTAAAAAATACATAAAAGAACTGAAAAATCTCATATTTAAATGCACATGATTTGAGGAGAGCACACAGAACAGGGGTCTCTGCTGATGGAGATGAGAGAGAAAAGCTGCTCTGAGCTTCCAGCCCTCTTTAGTGCTGGGAAAATGCACAGGGATGCAAAAGGCAGGGGCTGACCCTGCTGTCCTTGGGCAGAGTGAGGATGGAGGGATCAGATCCCTTCATCAGGGAAGAGCTCCAGTTTTGATCTGGAGTTTGCAACCCAGATCCTCCTGGGCTTCTTTATTTTTTAGTGAAAAGAGCACAGACTCAAGAACCCCCACATCAGTGGGTTGTTTGTCTTTTTAGTGAAATGTCTTGCAAACACTTTCTTTTTTCTTTAAAAAAATTTTTACAATCAAACAAACAAACAAACAGTGGGGAAAGAAGATGTACCATCACCTTCCTTTAGTTATGACAGAGACAGAGGTACAAAAAGGAGCTCTAACGTTCATGTGGGCTTTCATTCAGATTCAAATTGTGCTTTATATAAAATTCAGGCATTCCTCATGATTTACAAGTTCTTCATGAGGGAACTTTGATTTACTTGCTTGTCTAAATTTGCTCTGAGCACGAAGCTCACGCTGACTCTGGGACTGATCCAGGCAACCAAAGTAAAGCCTCAGACAGGTCTCACCCCAGGGTGGTGGCAGGGAAACCAAACTGCTTGAAAATGCAAACCCACAGTCACGTTTCTGTGCTGGATTGGGCATTTTCCATAGTACTGTTCAATGCTATGAAATTCATTCGATTTTCCATTGCTTAATGGCAAAGGAGTTGGGAAAAGTTTAAAATAGTCTGAAGCAAATTAAAATATTCATTGCCCACTTCACATTTTTGTGTGTCCCTTTTTTATTAGGACTGGAGAAGCTGAAAATTTTTTTGTTTTTTTTTTCTCTAAGTGATTTATTTATGTGAAGAATAAGAAGGAAAGGTTCTTCAGAGGAACAGATATTCCCAATCTCCTACAATGCTATTCCATGGACTGAAACCAGTGGGAAATTGTCACAGAAAATCCATGACAAAGATTACAGCAATTCTAGGACTGTGATTTCCAAAGGGATTGTTCCTGTTTTGAGACCACAAAAGGATTCCAGAGTTCCCCTGACTGGAAGTTTTCAACATCTTCCTTCCATGTCAGTTTTCTTCTGTCAAAACATGACAATGCAGCTTTTCCCTCGGTGAGAAAAGAGATTTAATTCCTGTAAATGCAGCACCTTTCACAGTTGGTTCTTCTCTTCTTGGCCACATATTTCCAGGAACCTTTCAGTGTCTCAAGCCCTCTGTTCCCTTCTCTTGTCCACTTGAACTTTACTGAGTGCAAAGATGCCCGAGGAACCTCCCAAGATGCTTTTCCTCTGGAACCCCAGATGAAGATAAATCAGTTCTCAGATATTTTCAGATGAACCCCTGGCTGGAGAATTTGGGAGGATGCAACTTTCCAGCCTTGCCTCTGAGCTCTGCTGGGAGCAGTGGATGTGGAGTTTCTCAGGCTCCTTCTCTTCCCACATTCATTGTTCCTGTGCCAAAATAAAAGAACCAGAGATCTATTTTTAGAGTAGGTTGTTCCAGCTAAATCCATCCATCATCCTCTGAAGTTCTTGCACGTGGGTGAACCTTCCTTTTTCATTCCAAACCGAGCTAAATTGTACAAATGCAAGTCTCAACTCAGGCAGGGACCAGCAGATCTGACTGTTCACAGAGGGATTGGGACAGGCTGGATCCACGGGCTGAGGACTTGGTGAGGGTCCTGCCCTTGCTCTGCTCCAGGCTGGGGATGAGGAGCTGGGAAAGGGCTGGGAACAGCGACTGGACACCAGCCCAGGGCTGCCCAGGTGGGCAAGAGGCCTCTGGCCCCTGGGCTGGGAATAGAGAGGCCACAGGAGCAGGACAGGGATTGTCCCCTG
>NC_031781.1:2253618-2298897 GCF_001522545.3 Parus major | reverse complement strand
CCTGGGGCACCTCTGGGCCCTCACAAGAAGGAGCTGGAGGGGCTGGAGCGTGTCCAGGGCAGGGAACGGGGCTGGGAAGGGGCTGGAGCAGCTGAGGGAGCTGGGAAAGGGCTCAGCCTGGAGCAAAGGAGGCTCAGGGGAAATTTCTGGCTCTGCACAGCTCCTGCCAGGAGGGGACAGCCGGGGAGTCGGGATCTGCTCCCAGGGAACAGGGACAGGAGGAGAGGGAATGGCCTCAAGTTGCTCCAAGACAGATTTAGGTTGGAGATTTGGAAAAATTTCTGGCTCTGCCCAGCTCCCTGAAGAGGGGATGTAGTAAAGTGGAAGATAATCTCTCTCTCAGGGAACAAGGGGCAGGACAAGAAATGGCCTCAGGTTGTACCAGGGGAGGTTGAGGTTGGATATGGGGAAAATCTTTTCTCTGAAAGTGTGGTCAGATATTGGAAGGGGCTGGCGGAATCCCCATCCCTGGGAATCTTCAAAAGACACTTGGAAGTGGCACTTGTGGCCACAGTTTAGCGTGGATTTAGCTGGATTAAAGATTGGATTCAGCCCTCAAGGTCCTTCCCACCCGTGCCCATTCCATGACTCCATTCCCCAGCACACCCTGGAGCTGCACACAGGATCCTTCACAGGGCCCAAATCACCCGATTTGCCCTTCCACTTTCTATTGTGGATGCACAGAAAAGAGGCAGAGGGAACTTTGCACCCTGCTGCTGCTGCTTGGAAGTCTCTGCACGATGGATCTGTCCAAGTTATTTCTGTTAAAAGCAGCTATAAATAACCTGCATAATGCCTCAAGAGTGTTACAGAATTATTGGGAGTTTTGCCTGATTAGAAGAAAGGAGAAGCAAAAAAAATCTCTGAGGAAGGAGCTCAGGATTTTACACAGCAATAAAGAACAGAGAGTGAAGGGCCATATATTGATTTGTGGGCTTAAAAATTAAGAATACACTCAAGTGTTTTCTCAGCTGGAGATAACTTTGTGGAATAATGTTGGTCCTTAGTTACCCAATACAAAAATGGCCACAAGATGTCTTATCTCACAGCAGGTGTGAGTTTCATCTTTGCTATCAAATAATTTATTCAGTGTTCACACCAAAACCTTGTTTATTCCGTGTGTTTGGGTTTCACTTTTCATGCCCAGGGTCCAGAAGCAATTCCTCAGGAGCTGTCTGGAGAAAAAAGAAAAGGCATTTTTAAGGTAGAGAATAAACTGCCAAAGATTGGCCTTGGACTCTTCCAGGATCCAGGGGCAGCCACAGCTTCTCTGGGCCCCCTGTGCCTCCCCACCCTCAAAGGCAAGAGGTTTGTCCTAATATTTAATCTGAAACCATTCTCTGTCAGCTTGAAGCCATCCCCTTATCCTGTCACTCCAGGCCCTTGCAAATGTTATAAAAAAGCACAGAGGAAGGCTGTGTGTTTTTCCTGGAGCCATCATTTTGCTCAAGTTGGTTGTCTCCATCCTTCCCAATGTTTTTTTTTTGGATTCATTGAAAGATGTGTTTGTCCATCTCTCTCTCAGGTGAGATTTCTTGCTCCCCTGGCTCTTGGGCTGCCACATTCACTGGTGGTTTATTTGGTGAGCAGAAATTCTCATGTCTTGAAAACCTCTTGGTGTTTCTTTTTCCCCAGCACAGAGTTAAAACTCCTCACATTCCTCCTTTTTTCACCTGAGTGGTGTTGCAGGGTGATTTCAGTCTGTGATAACAGGATTAGATGAATCTCACTCCTTCTCACAAAACCCCAGTCTTTAATTCTCTTTTGCTGCAAAGTCAGTGGAAAGGGAGAAGCTTTTATCACCTGGGTAGTGAGCTGCTGCTTGCTTGGAATCTAAATTATCCTGGATTATACTGGAAGGTGGAATAGTTTCCAAAGAGACCCTTGAATTCCTGGGACAGAAAGCCAGGAATTTTCCTCCTGCTAAAACCCAGGTTTCCAGTAACTGCTGTAAATGGGGATTTTTGGGAAGAGCTGAGCTGAGGTGTCCTGCAAAGGCAGATTCCAGCTCAGTCACTGCTGCCACCTTGTCATGGACAATGTGGTGGTTTTAATATGGCCAAGAATGTTACAACTTATACTTAATCTGTTTATATTACAATTTATATTACAATTTTTATTACAATTTATACTTAATCTAGGCCAACCAAGAGCATCACTGACACAAAAGGTTGACTCAGTTTTCTGAGGTGGCCATTGTTTAACCATGGCCCAGTGAACATTTCTCTGTATAAAATAGAACAGTTTAATCCCCACAAGTAGGAATTCTTTTTTTGTCTGACTCAAGTTTGGGAGCTGAGGGACAAGTGAGCACGGAGTTCACCTCCCCAGCTTTCATAAATGCCTGCAGAGAACAAACTCCACAACCAGCAGCATCCCCTGAACCCCAGACCTGGAATATTGACAACTACATAAAATACCTGATTTCCAGAGAAGAGAGGCTTGGTTTCCTGGCTCTGAAATCCTCCAGGAAGGCTGTCCAAGGACACAGCCACACAATCCCAGTGCTCCCAGTCCCTGGGGAGCTCAGCATCTGTTACCAAGCAACTGGGGATGCAATTTGGGAGCAGGCAGCACCCTCAGCACTCCCTCCCTGCAAACCTGTCCCAGCCCCAGCCACTCAGAGCAAATAATCCTCTGCACAAAGGCACGAGGCTGATGTGAGGAGATTATACATTTCCAGAAATAAAACTGCTTCAGCACTTCTCTAATCTATAGTTAGGGGATGCTCAGGGTATCATTTTCCTCACAACCACTGGATACTGAATGCAACAACTGATGTCAGGCCAGAGCTGTTTCTGGGTCACAGACACAGTTTGGGGAAAAGTTTTCAGTGAATTCTTCTCTTGGCCAGCAGTTCTTGCTTCCACAGCTCAGACTTGGCTGTGGGAGGGCTTTGTCCCACCTGAGAAACTCCCAGTGGTCCCAAAAGTTATTCCCAAACACACATTATGTGGATCTCCATGTTAGATATCCGTGGATTTAATTAAAGGATTGGCTCACTCTGCATCCATCTTTGAAGATATTATTTAATTTACTGCAGGAATTACCTGGTTTGTGGTGGCAACAGGTTTTCTATGGGGAGCTACTGGAATATTTACTATCAGAAGGGAAGAATCTCCTCAAGTATTACCAGTGGAAGCTGCAGGTAACAGCTGGAAATTAAGCACCAACACAAATAAAATGGTATTAAAGATCTGATGGCACTCTGGTCAATACACTGGCTCAGACAAGTGAAAAACCAAAATACCTTGGGTCATTAGACAAGTGACCTTTCACTATTCAAACCCTTTTACCTGAGCAAAAATTACATATTGTCTGAAAAGAGACTGGCTAGGCATCTTTTGCTGTCTATTTACTATTAATTTATTATTTTTCACTATTTGTTGCCAACTTTCAATGGTTGGGTGTGCTCAGACATGCAGACATTTAACCAGGACAGCACTCAGGCAGTGAGAAGAGCCTAAAGAAACAATTACCAGCAGGAAAAATTCAAATTACAGGGTGGTAGGGGCTTCAGACAGCAAGCAGAAATCAACTGAGCATCTCCATTTTACCACCATGCACAAACTTTTGGAGGATTTACACTTAAGAAGTGTTAGAAAAGGACAAGAGGTGCCTACAATCTGCTTCCTTCTCTCAGGAGAAGCTGCTGTAATTTGAAGTGTTCAACAGGATTCCAACACCACCAAGTGCTGTCCCAAAAACAATATTTGTGCTGTGCAAGAGCTCGGCGTGCTGCCTGTTATTGCCAGCCTCTCACTGATAAGAGCTGCAGGAAATCTTTATCTAAACCCACAGATAACTGGACACTTGTAATGCAGAAATGAAAAAAAACCCAGGCAGCCAAGGCTGAATCTTGCCTGGCTTTGAGTTGAGACTGAAAACCCCTCACGTTTACTGAGCTGTGTCTCCCATCAGTGATGGCACAATTAGATGTGAGCAAACTGCAAAAGAAAGAAAAAAACCCCAAACCTTCCACCTGTGCCTCAGCTGTGAGTGCAATTCAGAAAGGTTTTTAAAGGATGATGTGTTTTTCCATAGGTGTACACGTCAAGGACCTAAAAATAGGATATCTCTGTTCCTAATGCTGATCATTTTCTGCTTTTCCCAGGAAATGGGGCATCCAAACACAACAGGGCTGTCCTGGGGTGGGTTGGAACTAAGGCAGAAGTGTTCCAGGGTTTTTCCTGCCCTGAGGGTGGTGTAACAGCAGATTGCCCACAGGCTGCAGAGCCTGTGATTGCTGGGAACATCCCAGGACGAGCTCTGAGCAGCCTGCTCTGCTGGAGGGTCCCTGCCCATGGCAGAAATGACCTTTAGAGCCCCTTCCCACCCAAACCAGAACTCCCTGTGCACAACAGGCTCTGGGGCTGTGGATCTGCTCAGACTCCTGGCATCATAATGCAAATTTAATGATGAAAAATCAGCTTGCATGAGCTTAAATGGGCACAAGAAATCAAAAGTCTTTTGACTACATCAGGTTGAGGGCAAAATTTTCAGCTCCACTTGCATCCAGGAGAGCTCTTAGAAACCCTCCACAATCCACTGCAGATACCAAATTAAACTGAGCCCAGAAGCACCATCTCCCCACTTGAAGAGCTCTGCTGAATTAAGCAGGAATATTCCCCTGAAATCTCTTAAGCAGATTTTCCTGAAGTCACCAGAAACTTTGCACAGAAAGCCTTTTCCAGGCTACTCACCCTGCAAATTTGCTTTTGGACGTGTTGATCTGGATTTCTGAGGGTTCTGAATCTCCCCAGGTGCAGCAGGACAAGGTGTTGCCTGCAGAGCACAAAGGAGCCTCCCCTGGCTGGGAACCTTGCTCCAATCCTGGTTTTGTCCAGAATCCCAGCTCAGGGGTGTTTATATGAACTGCAAACCTGTTTAGGTGGAGCTGGGGGGGATTTAAGGTTTGGTGTGACATTCACAGAGCAGACTTGAGGAGGCCAAGCTTTGGACAAAGCCTCTCATGTTCCTTCTGCACCCACAGAAGGTCCCATAAAAAACCACCCCCTACACCCTGTGAGGTTTTGGCACGGCCAGAATGCCAAAATAATACAAGGGGTTGATCCCTTTCCTAAAAGGACTTCCAGAAAAGGGTTTCATTGCTGCTTCAGGCACTTAAATGATGTTTAGGGCCACTGGAGTGGTTTGTAAAACTTGCAGTAAAATGCACCAACAATCAGCCAGTGTAATCAAGCTCCTAATCAACCAAAATAGCTTGGAATGCACCACAACTACCTGTTACAAATCAGTTTTTGTTTTATTTTTATTGCTGTTTAACTCAAACCTTGGGGAGGTGCAGTAAAAGAAAGACAGAAGCAGACAGGGAGCTGCCAAAGCAAGGCCAGGTATTTTATTTTATTTTATTTTATTTTATTTTATTTTATTTTATTTTATTTTATTTTATTTTATTTTATTTTATTTTATTTTATTTTATTTTATTTTATTTATGGATAACTGAGGCCAACGTTGCTTGGTGAATAAAACAAAACATCTCTGTGGTGTTGAGACAATCAAGAATCCAAGCAAAAGAAGAAAAAAAAATAAGCATTTATTTTGCACCAATGGCTGCACCAGTGCCTCACAAGGGCTTTTATTGCCCACCCCCACCTCCCCAGCAGTTAAACATTTCAAAGAGTATCAGAGAACCCCAAAAAAGCATCACTGGTGTTGGACTCCCTTCAGAGGAGTTTGCAGCAGCCTTTCATCCCTCCAGGCTCAATTTTGGGGCAGAAGGTGGAAACACCTCAAAGCCCCCAGTCCCAGAGCACATTTCCTCTCTGGCTCTGGTCTCTGCAGCCTTTTCTCACCACAAACCTGGATTTAAAGCTGAGCTGAGCACATCCAGCCCTTACAAAAGGCTGGGAATGGGGTTTTGGCCACACCAACCCACAGAGCACCACAAGCCATGAGCTGGCACAGCCTCTAAAACAAGAAAGAAAACCTGTGGGGATATTTCCAGAATAGCAGGCACATCCCCTCTTTGATGACAGCCCTCACACATGAACAGAAAAAGAGAAGATTTGGAGTTGTTTTCACCCTGGTCTGTGCATCTTGCATTTTGTATTAATGTGCCTTTGGAAAGATCCAAGGGCTGAGTTTTCCTGCCCATTTAAATGAACCATAAAGAGGCACACGGGGGAAATGAAGGCCCTTTCCTGACACTTGTTTAAAGGGCTGAGCTATTTATGTGTCCCTGGGGAGGCATTCATTGATTTCCCAGAGATGAGCAGGGTAATGGAATTCAGAGATTTTCACTTGGAGTCACTGAGTCAAGTGCAGGTCATTAATGACCCAAGAGAATCACCCCTTTGCAGCAGGAGCTGTCTGACACCCCTGATCTCACCTCACCTTGCATCTCTCCCAGAGGAGCCCCAGATTACAATTTCTAGGATGGTCCCTCTGAGATTTCTACCAAAATTCCAGAGGAGCATCCACCAGGAAAGAGCTCCCTGCCTGCCAAACCCCTCCACAGCAAGGCTTGAGTAAAGAGAGAAACTTGTGTGACTCAGTCAGCTAATTACATAATTAAATTTTTGTACAGTGCCCTGACATTCCATTCTGCTGTAATATATGGTGAAATTACCCAGCTTGCCACAGAAGTTACATTTTGAACAGCATTCACTGGATTTTCCAGCTATCTCTATCTGCTATTAAACATATTTTAGGAGTAATTAGTGAGTCTCTTTAGATTTTAAGCACTGTCTGCAGCCTCTGTGCAATTATTTCAGCACCTTTTGTCACACTGGGAGTAAAAAGGAGGTGGAAGAGGGAGGGAGAACCAGCCCAGGCTGTGTGGCAGTGAATTGGACCAGGGGTTTGTAAAAGGTGGGAAGGGTAAGAGAGTCACAGCAACTCTGCTCAGCAGAGGTCAAGACATCACACCTGGATAATTTAAAATGTATTATCCAAGTTATTCCTGCAGTAATTCATGAATGGAGGGGCTCCTCTGGTGCCCTTAATGCTTCTCCACCCTCCCAAGCACCTGAAAAGATGATTCTCTATCTCTTTTAGGGGCCCACCCTCAATTTATAATTTTTGGTTGATTTGTGGTTCAAGATCTCTGTGCAGCAGCTCAACCCCATCACTTGCTGCTGGTCCCCAGGAGAGTCACTCCTCTACAGAGATATTTTGTGTTTGAGTTTTGTCATGGCACCATTCATGGGCCCTGAGCTAAATTAACTTTTGCCTTCTTTGAAAATGGAAAGTTGAGGGCAGGGTCAGATTTTACTGACTTTGGATTTGATTTGAACACCCAACTTCCACACTGCTCAGAAACTCTCAAACAGGTCAGGAAATGGGACAGAAAAAGAGTCAGAGTTGACATTTTCCTTCTTTGTACCTCCCAAACAGCCCCTGCAGCACAGTGAGGCTCTAGAAAGAACTCCTGAAACAGCCAAGATGAAACAAAAACCCAAATGAAAACCCAAAATGAAACCCAAAATGAAACCTGGGATGTTTCTGCCTGGTATAATGTTTGAGCTATCCACATCCTACATGGGAACTTCTGAATTATTTCACCCCTTTTGCTGAGGAGCCCAGAGATTAAGACACCCTGAGTTACAATGGAAATGTAAGGATTTGGATTGCCAAAGCACTCTGAGCTTTGTTAGGGTGACATCCAGTGGCATTGAAAGTTTTCTTGCTTGTGGCAGCATGAAGCAGAGAAATCTCTATTTGAGCAGGAGCAGCTGTGCAAACATTTCTGCTCAGGATCAGGTCAGTGACCAGAACAGGAGAAGCAAATGCATCAGCTGAACTCTCCAGGTTAAAGTAGGACATGGAAAGTGATAATATATTTATATAAATTACCTGCTGGTGTTGAGAAAAGCAGAACTCTCCACTTGATTATGGGATTAATGGAAATTTCTGAAGAGCAGGATCTGGAAATCCCAGCTCATTGGGTTCAAAGACACCCTTAAATCACCTCAGCAAAGCCCATTAATGCCATAACCTCACACTCTTCTGGGACCTGCAGAATTTAACCTGGGAAAACCTCTCTTCTGGCACAGCTTTTTACACAGAAAACACAGAAAAGGCAGCAGAACCTCAGAACCAGATCCCTGTACACATCTTGCTCCAAGCCTTGCAAAAAGGAATTAATTAATCAATTAATTTTTTAGTGGTCAAAACCAACAGGGAGATGAAACACTTCTCCACACAGGACACACTGAGAGCAGGAAAGGCTCCAGTTTGAGGCAGATGTCACAGGCCAGAAAGGAGGTATTGGAACAACTTGGACAAGTTTTGCCATTCCAGTATAAATTATAACCTGGTCTACTGCCTGCTGCTTCTGCCAGCTTAGGATCCAGATTAATTCACTGTTTCTTTTTTCTTATATAGACAGGCCAAATCTCTCAACCAACTCCAGCAGCAGAGCACAGTTCACACTGTTGATGGCAGAACCAAGCTCTATCCAGAAAATATTTTTTCTAAACCCAATTGTGCACTGATGTGGAGAATGCACTCCCATGTGAGCCCAGCTCCTCGGTGTAATCTGATGCTGCAAAGAACAGCACAAGAAGGACAGAGAGGGAGGATCTTTTCCAAGGAAGGAGCCACTGGAGTGGAGAATCAGAGCTGAAGTTGAACTTGGGGTGAGACAAAACCACAAAATTAGCAGCAGAACAGGCCAGTGGATTTCCCTCTGTCCCCCTCCTTCCTTTCCCACACAGTTCTTGGTGAAACAGGGAGGAAAATGTAGAAAAGGTGTTGAGGGATGACAGAATTATCACAGAACCATTTAGGTTGGAAATGCCCCCTAGGACTGAGCCCAGCCACTAAGCCAGCACTGTTCTGGTACTCCAGGTAAAAGTGACAGCAGAATTTAGGCTCAGCCTCCATCAATCTGCTGGGATGCACGAGAAAAGGAAATATTTCTGGTTTAACAGACACAGGACACTGTCCTGCAGCTGGTGCTTTAGACACTCTTTGTCCTGCAAGTTGAATGGTGCTGAAGAGCCAAAAGTACAACACAAACACAGCTTAACCAATGCAAAATTTGCTTCAAAAGACAAAATTGCCGAAGCAATTTCAAACATTTTTCCGAAGCAAATGCTGCTCAGACAGACAAATCTGGTTCTGACATGCTCCCCAAAAATAGCCATGTCAGACTCAGAATTTACATCTACATAAAGAAGGTTAATGAACCAGGCAAATTGTACTGCACAGGAAACAAATGCCAAATATTGCTCTTAGCTTTTTCTTGTGAGTCAGTGGCTGCTCTGGGAATGGGGGCACTGAAATAAATAGTAGCACATCCTCAGTGCAGTTGGAACATTCCAAAATGCCACAGAGCTGTCAGTCTGCATGTCAGAATCAATGTGCAAGCTTGTCAGGAGAAAAGCAGGGGCGATTTGGGGCCTGAAATAGTCACCAGCTTCTGGGGTTTATTAGTAGAAATGGAAGCAAGGCCACCTCAGGATTGTAAATCTGGCTCTTTGTTCAGAACTCTGCTGAAGTAATTTACTTTCCATGTGAAATCGTAAGAGATACATATTTATTCCTGCCTGAAAAAGAAATGCTCTAGTCAGAAGTGACAAGACAATTCAGATTATTTGAGGATGTTCAGGGCTCCAATCCAAGACTAAATCTGGAGGCATTAACAAGGTAAGGAGTTTGAGAGAGCAGAAGGATTTTGACCAATATTGACAAAAACTCAGCAAATGCAGATCCTTTGCAGGATCCCAGAATTCCCAGGGCAAACCCTGAGGGTCCAAGCTGGGGATTTCAAGGAATTCCCATAAATTAGAGGTGAAGGTCCTTGACAGACTGCCAAAGGTCCAGCTGCACATGTCCTGAATGAGAAACCTGCCAGTAACCACGATGGTGTCTCAGCTGGAGCCTCAGTGTGAATTAATCCTCACTTCCCTCCTCTCAGCCATGTCCTGGCCCATCTCAGGTGCTTTTCTCCTGTCACAAAGCTGCTTTTCAGCCCTGGTCACAAAGAAGACACAGAGATAGGGAAGGCTGTGCTGAAAATGCAAGCATGAACACAATTAAATATAAATTGCACTTTGTTCCCATTTTCCTTCACCTGCTGGTTTTCACCTGGGCCTCATCACCTCACACCTGGATACAAAACTATCTATGGGTGTTAATTACACCTGCTCTTAATTAAATATTGTTAAATTAAATGAAATTAAATATGAATTGCTCTGATTCCCAGATATTCAATGAGGAACCTCACAACCACTGTCCCCCCACAGTGGGGACATTTTAGTTGTGCAGACTGGCTGTTCTGAGATAAATATTGGGCAGGGTTCAGGCAGAGCAAGGATAAAGTGAGGGGGGAAAAAAAATTTGAATTTGACTTTCCAGGTTCATGTAATCTGACCTGAGCAACAAAGCCAGACATGAAATTTATGGGAGGCCTTTCCCACAGGATCTCGTGGTTTTCCCTCACACCACACGTTATTCCCCATAATTTAAACATCTATACCAGTCTCACTGGCAGCTCAGGGCAGTTCAGCCTGAAGCTTTATGGATATTTAAGAAAGAAATGTCATTATATCCTCTTGTAAAGACTCACTGCATTCTTTGCATCATGATTGAGATCCAAGGAAACCTCTCCTGACCCTCTGTCTTCCAGCTTTGTGGACAAACTGATTTTGTGTAGGCATGTGCTGCCATCTAATGATATGGAAACCAAAACTTTAGAATAAAAAACCTCAAAATTGTATTTAAAAAAAGCCCATCCAGCTGCAGAAGGGATTTATAAATTTTATCACCCGGAACGGGGAAGGACAAATCCATGTGGGAAAAGCTGAGGGAAGAGCTGGGTGTGAGGTGTATTAGATCCAAAGGCAGGTTCAGACTGCTTCTAACCAAAAGGTGTCCCCAGAGCACCGCAGAAATTCTGTGCAAAGGTTGAGGAGCACCTGCAGGCCAGGGCTGAGGCTGCCCTGCACCTGCCCTCTCCCCCAGCAGCACAGGAACCTTCCCCAGGGAGCTGCTGCCCCCCTGCCCTGCACAGGACACAAGAACCTTCCTACAGTTTCTGTTCTGAAATGGAACTTGCAGCCGGGAGAAATCTGATTTTTGTGTGAGGTTTCACTCCCTATATCCTTGATGAGAAGAAATTATCTGTCTCTGGTAATTCCACGTAAAGGCAGAGTGGTGGCTGCTGCAGGGAGCAGAATTGCAGTGTGCACAGTTCCCTGAGTCTGAGGGTTCCTCAGACAGCCCTATCAGCCCATGAAATATCCACATTTATTTAGTAACAAACCCAGAGAAGTAGAACCACATTTCCTGCCCCCAGTGCTGCCTCCTCCCTCCCTCCTGCCTGCAGATTCCTTCCCAAAACAGAGCTCACAACATAGCTTCCCATGGATTGGATCATTTCACACAAAACCCCCAAACTCTATAAAAATACAGCTAAATTGAACTCCTTCAGCTGAATAGTTAAAGATTTATTTCACCTAGCTACAACAACTCAAAGGACACTGATCAGGCCAGAGAGGCACAATAGGGTTAGTCCAGACTATGTGTTACATTCCCAACAAAAACACACTTGGCTTTGTCAATATCTGCTGAAAAAAACCCTTTAATTACAACAATTTTAAAATTTAAACCACTTTACTTGAATTAGCCAAATAATTAGGATTTTTTTTAATTAGCAACAGCACTGTAATACACAGAGCAGGTTTGCTGTTCAACCTGCAGGGGTGGGGTGGATAAAACAGGGGTTTGAGGAGGCTGAGCTTGCCAAGTGTGGGAATAATTGAGGAAAAACTTGCACATTCTGTGAATCTAAAACCCACAAAAAATTTGCCAATTCAAATCACAAAAAGGCCTCTGAGAAACCAATGAACAAAACCACAAACTCCAGAAGTAACAACACTAGAAAATGAGCTGAAAAATCAAGCTGCCACCCCTGCTTGCTGCGTGCTCAAAGGAAGGAGAGACCACAGTTCTCCCACAGTTCCTCCTTCCAGCTTCTTCCCAAAAATCCAACTTCTTCCAGCCTTCTCTCCCTGTCACTTCATCCTCCTTCCCCAGTCACAGTCATTGTGTGCAGCCAAATTATTTTAATTAATGCAATTAGCTAATAGCCTCCAACAGCCCTTTCCCCTTCTGCTCCAGCAGCAGAGGCTGCACTGGCAGCTGAACATGTTGAAGGGGAGGCTCAGATGTAGAGAAGGGCAAGGACAAAAGTGGTACCTACAGGAGGTGGGAGAGGAGGAATCTGTGCCCCAGGAACCCAAAAAAGTTTCCTGTGAAGTCTCAGGAAAGAGCTTGGCAAACAAGCAGAGACTTCTAAGCACAACCTGGGCTGGTTTGCTGGAAATAAGTTCTAAAAATAAGCAGGAAAAATTGAAACCTGATTTAAGTGGCACTTGTATCACATCATGCCTTCATCCCTGCAAACAGCACACAGAGGTTCCTTGTTCCTGTTTTATCTTAATGGCCTATTCTGCTCTTATTTCTGTTTTCTGAGCTGGTCCCGAGTTCTTTGGCTTGTGATTTTTGCCTGCATTTCAACTCTGACAAAAAAAGCTGGGAAAGGAAACCAAAGCACCAAAACCCAGCAAGATGATAAAGCCCAGAATAATTCCTGGGGAGGTTTCTGTTGGAGTTGGCACATTTGTTCTTCTGGGTGTCTCCAGAGCAGGCAGAGCTCCTGCTGCTCCAGCCACAGAGGGCTGTGAGCACAAACACAGCCCTGACACCCCTGTCACGAGTGAATAACCCACAGAAAGCCTGTCCTTGTCAGGAAAATCAATCCACAAACACCAGAGGTTTATGTCCAAAAAGGAGGCAGAGGAGTCCTCTTTATTAATAAAGGGGATAAATTAATTATTAATAAAGGGAGAGGCCATGGGGCATTTCCTGTGGGGTCTCTCAGATTTTTAGAGGACACAGCCTCCTTTTTATCCTAATTTCCCTGCCACATTTCCCTCTCCCTTTCCCCACTGCCTGAGGCGCTTGAGAAGTGCAGGCTTCCCAAACCACCTAAATACAGACCCCCTTCTAATGCATACCCCCGTTTTTCTTTTCCTAGGGAATTTCTGGTTCCTCCCATTGCTTCTGCCATCCCTCAGCACCTAGCTTCATCTACCAGCAGACCCCCAGTTTGCTTGTGAAGACAAACCTGTCCTGGCTTCCATTGAGCTCTGGTGAGGGCACAGGGGCCGTGGCTTGGCCGTGCCCCCCTCCCTGCCCTGCTGGGTGTGTGGGTGCCAGGGCTGGGACACCAGGGATGAGCAGTCCCACGTCACTGCTGCTGCCAGAATTAGCCCTGGCCTGGAGCTGCCTGCCCAAATAGCTGCTGTTTGCTCTTCTGAGCATGGCATGCCTCCACTGCAGACAGTTTCCAGCCCTTTGGGAAGAGGGAGGGATGATTCATCCGTGAGGAGCAGGGGAAGGAAGGGGGTGTTGGCAGCCCCGGATCTCAGAGCTCCTCAGATGTTTTACAACAGAGTTGAAGAAAAGCTGCTGTGCCTCTTCCAGAGTGGGATGGAGAGGGGATTGAGGGGCTGGATTAACCAGCACACTCCAGTATTTTGTCATTAACCATTGCTAGCAAGGAATTCTTGACTATCCTTTTTTAATTGGAATGCCACAAGGACTCCCTAATTCTAAAAGCCATCACAGTCTGGAAGGAGCCTCTCCATCAGCTGACAGCAACATCTTGGGAGAAACAGGGGCCTGGCTGTGGCTTCTGGCACAGAGAAGTGCCCAGGAGTGGCACAGTCAGAGAGGAGTGGAAAGGTTTTGTCAAAATCCATAGCACATTTTCCTTATTAGAGCCAGGCTTGGGTAGTCAAGATGAGAAAAAGCCTTTAAGGAAATAATTTAATTTCCTGTGTTGCAGGCTGCTGTATAAGAGGGTGTATAAGGCATTTCCTTGCTCAGGGGGAAAGAGCAGATTTTTTTCATGAGTGTGTTGTGCATTAAAGCAAGAATTTCTCCCTCTGCATGGGCCAGAGGTATTACAAAGGATCATAGAAAAATTTGGATTGGGAGGGACCTCAAAGCCCATCCAGCTCCACCCCTGCCATGGCAGGGACACCTCCCACTGTCCCAGGTGCTCCCAGCCCTGTCCAGCCTGGCCTTGGGCACTGCCAGGGATCCAGGGGCAGCCACAGCTGCTCTGGGCACCTGTGCCAGGGCCTCACCACCCTCACAGGGAACAATTCCTGCCCAAAACCCCATCCATCCCTGCCCTCTGGCACTGGGAGCCATTCCCTGTGTCCTGTCCCTTGTCCCCAGTCCCTCTCCAGCTCTCCTGGAGCCCCTTCAGGCCCTGGAAGGGGCTCTGAGCTCTCCCTGGAGCCTTCCCCAGCTGAGCTCCCCCAGCCTGGCTCCAAAGCAGAGGGGTCGGGCCCTTTCATTACTTTTGTGTCCTCCTTTTGACTTATTCCAACAGCTCCACATCCTTGTTATGCTGCAGGCCCCAGAGCTGAACGCTCCAGGCACCCAGAAGAGCATAAAAGCACAAAAATCAGAGCACAAAAGATCATCAGAGGGGGCAGGGAGTGAAACCATGGCTGGGAGGTCATTTCAATTCAGCAACTGGAATTGAATTGAAGATGCAATTCCCTTCCCTGTGGCATCTCCCTCCAGCAGCAGCTTCTGGCTGGGCAGGGAGCTGGGGGCACTGGGAGCTTGGGTTGGGCAGGGTTTTCATCCCCAGCAGCTCCCAAAGCAACTCCCTGCATGGCCCTGACACAAAACCAGCAAAACCAGCCATGGGTGTGAGGGAAGGGGCAGCAGCAGGAGAGTGGTGGCTAGTCTGCATTTTATTTATATATATGGGATTTATATAATTTATATTTATAATCTTTATTTATGTTGTATATTTACATTTATTTATGTTTTCTATTTATATCTATATTTATTTATATCTATACCTTATATAGATATTTAGATTTTTATATTTAATAACAGTGACATGAAGTTGTGACCCCAGGGAACTTCAGTTTCTCTCAGCCACAGATTTGCTGCATGACCTCAAACAAGTTTCTAAACCTCCTCTTGTTTTTCAGTTCCCCACTTCACATCAAGGGACACTTGTCTGTTCTACCAGGGTAGCTGTGATTATTTAATTCATTGGGGGAGTGTCATGTAAAGTATATCCATCTAAACTAAAATACACAGAATGGGGTTTTCCCATTTCCTTTAATTTTTGAGAACAAAGTAAGTAGATGAAATCTTGTGCCCTTCAAAACCAAAGGGAACCTTTCTTTGCATGAAATGTTACATAAACTTTAGTGGTTGTTCGTTTTTATTGTAGTATTTTTAATAATTCCGCAAATACTTCAGAAAAGGGCAGTTTGTTCCTACTGCATAAAAAATCATCACCACAGAGCTGGGTTTTTTTACATTTCTCCCTTATATAGTTTAAAAAAAAAAAACAAAGAACAATTAGGAAATTTACCCTCCCACTTCCCTCCCCACAAAAAGAAAAGAAAAAAACAACAAAAAACCTGTGTTTTATTTTTTAAATCAGTAAAGTGTTAAGGAAGTCAGCTATGAGGAGCACACAGAGCACAGCACATCAGTAACACGGGGGATGCTTTAGACCATGGCAAGCCCAGGTGAAATGTTCCCAGCAGCTCCTGGACACAGCACAGCTCTCCTGCAGGGGCTTGGATGAGGACAGAGCTCCAAAGGACTCACATTTTTCTCCTACAACAAAGTTTATCCCAATCCCAGTAATACAATTCCTCTCTAGGCCTGGATCTCAGGGACACCTCAGTGCCCCAGGCCCCAAAAAGTCTGACCAAAAGTGAGTTGTGGGGAGCAAACTGGGGCTGAATGACTTCATTGCCTGCAGCTGGAATTGGAGGATGAAGCCCGATATGGAACTGGAGCAAACTGGTAATTGTGTGAGAAACTGGTGCCCATTGTCCGTGCTGGCTGCAGCCTCTGGGAGGCTTTGGCTGCCCGAGGTGTGCCTGGGGAAGGCCTTCAAGAAATGCCCACTTTATTCCCTCCAGGGGACGTTTACTGTCCCATCTGGGGCACCACAAACCCTGAGGCAGCAGTGAGGGCTGCCCTGGCCCCTCTGGGGTCACTTTGTGCCCGTGGATGGCCCCAGGAGCAGGGGCTGCACCTCATGGCACTTCCTCAGGATCCTCATTGCCGAGGGGATGACACTGAGGTCCAGGCCAAGGGCAGCCTGAAGGTTCTCAGGAGTCCTGAAATCCAGGCCAAGCACAACCTGAAGCTGCATCTCCCTCCACTGACCCAAAAATATCTTGGCATTCTCCCTGGGAGGGACCAGAGGCCACCCCAAGGCCCACGTGTGGCTCTGGGGCCTTGGTTCTGCGGCCTGGCCCAGGAAGGGACATTGGGTCCCAAACATTCCTGACTTGTTGGGACTTCCAAAAATGTGAATTCCTAGATTTTGGGGTGTCAATTCAGTATCTGCATTGTATATAAATCAATCTGTGGTTTCAATTCTGGGAACATTTCTCTCCCAGTATGGTTTTCCCATGGAACTGAGTTTTGGCTCCGAGGGAGGTCAGCAGGCACAAAATGATGGTTCTGTGCCTTCCTAAATCCAGGTTTCTTTTAAATGTCCTGCCCCAAGCACCTCCCAAGGGAGATGTGCAAACAGGATTTATGGGATTTGAAGTCCTCTGCTAGGCTTCCACACCTTGTCACACACAAAATAAACCCCTACAAATAAGGTAATGTAAAAATGAAATGGCTCTATTAGATTTAATGAAGTGACTCGAGACAAAGCAGTTCCATAAAAATGCTTTTTTTAAGAAGTAACAGCAAGAGCTTAGAGAAGTGCTGACTGCAGGTACAGTTCTAGCCAATATTAAAGTATAATTAGTGATTTCTAGGGAAATATTTTCTTGGGAGAAGGTCAGGAGCCGTTTCTGTTGCTGACAACTCCAGGTGCTGTGTCTGAGCTCCGGTGGGTTGGAGTTGCAGAGAAGGCAGCAGGTGTTATGACATTTCTTCTGGGCTGTCTCTTGTCTCTCCCCAAAAATCCTGTGCTGTGCAGGATGATGTTCTTCCACAGGTTCCTCACACAACCATCAAATAACAAAAACAAGCCAAGAAAAAAAAATGTCCAGGACAAATAATAGTGTTTGGAATATTATTAGGTAAAAAAAACCCACATCCTAAGGACACAGTTTAGGGGTTTTGCTACTGGGGCATCTGCACACCTCCTGGAACAAGCATCCAGCAGCTGGATCCATGTACAAAATCAGCTTTAAAGCCTGGCAGTCAGCCCAGAACAAGGCCTGACAGGACAGAACCAGCGCTGCTGCCTCTGTGACACCGAGGGTCACAGCAGGCCTGTGTGAATCCCTGGCCCTGCACCACACAGAAATGACCTCCTGGGACTCCTGCAGAGAGAAAGGACATTACCCCAACCTTCTGCTAAAGAAATTCCTCCTCTGGCTTCAGTCCAAGCCTCGATCCCATCCAGGGCACAGGAATCAGTGCCTGATCTTAGGGGACCTGGAAAGGACCTTGAAGAGGAATCAGAACACCCTGAGTTGGAAGGATCATCCAGTCCAACTCCTGGCCCTGCACAGGACAGCCCAAAACCCCACCCTGTGCCAGCAGAGGAGCTGTGTAGTGCTACACATCGGCATTGTAGGATCCTGGATTCCTTTAGAGGGGAATGAGTTGTTGTACAGACACAGAAAGCCCTAAACTTTTCCCCTCAGAACATCTCCAGCTCTGTGAAATAACCTTGGTCTCCTGTTGGAGGAGCACAGACAAACAGGGGTCACTCCTGGGGGTGGGAAGTGCCAGCCAAAATTCAGGAGCAGCCGCCCAGGGAGGAAGATGCACAGCTTTGGGAGGTCTCCTGAGGAGCACATCCTGTCAGAGACCAGGAACTTACAGCAGCATAATTCAGAGCCCTTCAGAACCAGCCTCTGTCCAATCTCCAGGAAAACAGTGGCTCAGGATGGGCTCATTCCACATTTCCAACCCTGATGAAGCCAGTGGAGGGTGGAGAGAAGGAGGTGGGAGCAGCTGAGGCGCTGTCAGCATCACCAAACTCACCCTGAAAGGAGAATTCTTCCCAAGCAAACCACAGGACAGGCTGGTGCCTTTTATATACACACATGGACAGCTGAAATGGTCTGAAATGCTTACAGGTTAGAAGGTCTATACAACATTACACCTGCCACAAATCAAAGTAGAAAAGTTTTACAGCACATTATACAGGTCCCTCTAAAGTCTAAAAAAAAAACCAAACATTGACTGGAATCACCATATTACAAGAAGTCATCACTAACAGACAATATAATACTATTTCTTTTTCTTTTACAGAATCATTATGGATAGAGTAATTTAAAAAAATCACTTTTTAAACAAGTATACAATTTTCACTTTAAAATTAACTGGTTAATAAAATTCTGTGCAAAACAAGCCAGCTTCTATAATTAAGTGAATTTATTTATTTCTTTATACAAAAAAAAATAAAACAACAAAAAAAAAGTTCTTTCAGAAATGTGTTTCCTTTTCTGTGATGGTGGAAATGGTGCCATCTCCTTTCAGTTTGGCATCGCAGTCATTTATTGCTGCAATGTAGGCTCCTCCTCCGAGCTTGCCCCGCATTTTCAGGTCTGAGCTAGGTGTAATCAACTTCCTGAATTTCTAGAAAATTGGAGAAATTGGAAATTGAATCATTAAAATTGAAATCATTACGTTTTTCTTGGTCACAGACACACCTCTCTTTAATAGATCAATTATAAAAGGATTTTCTCCTGCACGTCTGCTTCTCATTTATTGCCCTGTTGTGGGCACATCCTCAGACCTGCAGGCTGCACAATTCTGGGTAAATCCCACTGGACCAAAGAAGGCAGAGTGAAATTTTTATTTCCAAAAACCAAAGTGAATTTTTATGCTGATTTAATCACCCCCTTTTATGAAGACACTCAGCACTGTGTCTGTTCTACAGGTACATTTTGTTTCTCATTTTATCATCAATGATGTTCACTGGAAAAAACAAATAAACCAGTGACAGCCAAGGTGTATTAAGGTGTGATAAAGAAAAATATCCTTTGTCTTTTCTTTGAGCAATGACATCCACAGCAAGGTTGCTGCTCACAGCAGGAAGTTGGCTCCCCAAGAAGCTCCCAGCTGTGATTAAAACAATCCTCTTGTCATCCTGGCAGGGAAAAGATAAGGACCTGTCTGCAGTGCTGCAGCTCCAGCAAAGTCTGCTCACCTGCAGGGACAGGTGGGGCTGCTGCACTGAGGAAATACTGAATGTTTAGATTTGTGCAGATTTCCTTTTTTGACTCTCTGAGACAACTAAATCATGGGTGATTCACTTTTAGTTGATATGCGCAGTAAAGATTTCCTAGGCAGCCTCCAGGCTGTGTTTAATCAGCTGAATGGAGTCTGTGCAATGTGGACAAATCGAGGCTTTTCTGCAATGCTGAAATCCCAAATGGCTGAATAAGGTTTGTATTTTTGTTTCTTCTGCTATTGATTCCTTCATTGCCTTTCTTTGGGGCTCCCACAGCAATGAGAAACTTTCCAAGCTTAAATTTGATAATAACCTCAGTCTAGACCTAACCTGACACCAAATGTCAGAAAATTGCCCTGAATCTCTTTATTTGGCTGAGTTTCTAATTTAGAGAACTGAAATTAAGAAAACTGTACAGAAAATGGGACTGTGGGCAACCCAGCTCCTGGAGAAAATCCTGGCAGCACAAACAAAAACCATGGAAAAAGGCAGCTGACCTGAGGAAATGGCTGATACAAACTCTGAGGGATTTGGGTGATGTTACAGACATTTTAAGCTACAAATTGTGCTGGGAACAGAGCACCTTAAATCAATAGTTTTGTTTAGTTTACCACTGGCAGCACAAAACCCAAGAGGAATTCAGAATAAACCAGAGAAAGTTCAGAATTCTCTTTCCAGCGGCGACTGAGAGCCCTAACTGGGGGATGCAGGTGAGGACTCCCAGCCCTTTCCCAGCTCTTTTTCCAGCACCACTAGATATCTCTCACCTCCATGAAGGTGCCTTCTGTCTTCCAGAGCTTGATGCAGATCCAGAGCGGGATGCAGACCATGGAGGAGAGCGCCATCATCCACCCGATGCCGTAGCCCCAGTCAGGGTAGATGTACACGTTGTTGTATTTCAGGGGTTTGTATTTCACCAGGAAAAAGATGAAGATTCCCTGAATCAAGCAGAGATATTGTCAGAGGTATTTGTGGGCAAACCATGCACGTGTAACAAGGATTTGGCTGAGGGTTTAGGCCAGACCAGGCTCTCTGAGGAGGAAAAGCAGAGGGAAGCTCTTCACCCAGAGAAAAAAAACCCACCAGCAACATCCTCTCTGCTGTACAGCTTAAATAACACATCTCAGAGGCTCCTGCAGAAATGAGCAACCTTTCAAGTTTAATCCTATTTACCACTTGATGACAATAAACCCTGCACTTTGATGGCAAGCAGCACCTGGGCAGGAAAGATTAAGTCTTGCTACAGCTACAGTGAACCAGCTGTGATTAAGTAACTTGAGCTGGGTTTTCTCCAACCTGTCAGGATGAAAAAGGAAAGCCAAAATTTTTGAAGTTACTTTAATCCACTGTGTGTACCTGCAGTTTTGCAGGCCAATGCTTTCATCCTGCCAAAAACACCAAAAAAAAAATCTGTTTAAATTTCTAATCAGGCAGCTTGGACCATTTGGATGCATGAAATAGAGAAAAGCTACCGTGTCATTTTGTCCAACGTGGTGAAACAAGTGCACAAGAGCAAATGGTGGAGAGGTCATTTCAGAATTGGTGCAAATGAGTCAGAAATTTTGCTAAGTTTGCAAATGAGAACCTGGATCTCAATGTTGCCCAGCTCCTGTGGTTTGCAGCTGCCATCATTGGAGTATTACACAGCTGGAAGGGGTGTTGGCATCCAATCCTCAGTTTTAAGGGCAATCAGATCATGTTGCTTTTGGAACTTTGTCCCTGTGACACTGCCACAGATCTGCAGAGCTGGCACAGCTTCCTTCCCCTCCCTCATGCCCGTGGGATGGACTCTTGGCCTCTCCTACTACTTTTAAAAGTAAAATACATCTGGTCTCCTTTGGGAAATGTCCATACCCCAGAGAGAGAGGAGAAAGGAGGAGAAGGCAGCAGAGGACCCAGCACAAGTCTGGAGGAGCTTGAGCCGTGTGCTGGCACACAAGGTGCATTAACCACAGGGAAAAACATCTCTCTCATTCTGGCAAATGTTCTTCTAGTGTCCTGGCATTATTTTTGTTCCTATGACTGTACATACTAAGATTTTTCACAGACTATTTAACAACTTTTACAGATCCTACAGAATGTTTTTTTATTTTAAATACATGCTACAAATCAATAGGCTTTTTTCTCAACTATTAGCCACAGCAAAATTATTAAAAAACATGTACAGAAACCCCTCTTTAAAACAAGTTATTTGGACATTCTGTACTTACTGCACAAATACCTGGAGTTAGGACCATCCAGCACCATTTAATCAACGACACAGGTTTGTACCCGATCATGTCTTCAATGTTCTCATAAAAGCGATTGCTGCCTGCCCAAAAAGCAAAGGAAAAGCAGATGAAGAGTGCACATGGAAGGGGTTGTGCAGGTCAGGATTTAAAGCAGGGAAGAGAAAGCACAGACAGAGCTGGGAAGGCTGAAGCTGCTGCCTCTTTCCCTGGAAAACTCCTCCCTGCCATCTGCCCTGTGCTCATGGCAGGGGTTGATATAAAATTCCTGCTGCTAGAAAACTTCTGGTGCTATAAAATATTGATTTCATACAGATCATTGCATCTCTTATCAGAGATGGAGATTTCATTAGTGTGGTGCAAGCTGTCACAAAAATATTAACATTTCCTTTAGTTCTGCTCTCCTTTTTCCTCCATACCTTAAGTTTTGCTTTCCTTCATAGCATGAATAAATCTAATATATTCTGCTTAGTTGACTTATTCTCTTTGTTGTAGAATCAGGTTGTGAACAACCCCAGTCCAAGAGTATCTATTTTATATATAAACATATTTAGATGCTATGAGCTCATGTGTGAAGCCAAGGATAGCTGCTCACATGTGATCTGCACTTCTGTGTTGTTTTACAAAGTGAAATTATCTTTGTGGAGAAAAAGGCATTCATGACTATTTTTTGGGGCACAGGAACGTGGAGGGTCCCATTCCATACGAGCACAAGGTTCTCACTTTGCCTTTATGCAAACAGGGAATTTGGATAAGAAAAACAGAGCAATTTTTATCACTCACCGTACACCCAGCCTATGCAGACACACTCAAATATGGCAACAAAGAGCAGGCACATCCCACTGGCTGCATAGGAGTCAAAGAGCTGAAAGACATACATCCCACCCTGGAGGAGAAATAGGAAAGGGAAAAAAAATATTGGGTTGGCACCGGCGGCAATATTTCATAGCAAATCTGTTTTAATTACATCGTCAAGCTGTTGGCTCCCTGGCAATCTTCCTACTCAAGTTGGTTCCTTCTTGAACAAAGAATATTCATTTCTTGTTTTTTTTTTTTTAACTCTGCACTTCCTTTAGGGTGGTAAATCTGGAGTGAAGTAAATTTGGTTTTATTTGCAAAAATGCTGTCCCGCCTCCCTGCTTTTCCCTCAGTTTGTTATCACATCGAGCTGAAGATATTCCCAAGAGTTTCTGACCTCCAGATCCTGGCTCTGTGTCTGTGTTATTAATATGTAAAATAATTAATTCAACTGTGGGGAAAGGAGGTAAAATCTGTAGCTGCTGAAATCCCTCTGTGATGGTGCAGGGACTACAAAATGAATAAAGTGACTTAAAAAGTGTGAATTCAACTCACAGACTTTGAGCCACATAACTGAAACAATTCTTTCTTATTTCTCACAAAGAAAAAGAAATAAGAATCATCCAATCAATAACATTATGGGTAAAGTAATTAAAATGATATGGATAATATTAAAATTTTTATGTGAGACAATCATTTATCACATTTGCATTTAATATTGAAATAATGAGGAGGAGGAGTTCACAAGTGAGCATTTTAATAAAAAGGGATGCTAAAGAAGGAAAAAGGGGCTTGAGATGAGCCCTCAGTTGGAATTTAATGTTTTTTGGGGAGCTCATGAGATCCATTACATCTCAGACAACTTTCTGCAGATGGAAGAGAATCCTAAAAGTAGGAAGAAACCTAAATTTCTACTGCAAAGTCATCATGGTGAGGCTCAGCAAATACCTGAGCAAAATGCAGATTTAGAGATCAACCAAGACAGTAAAAGGTAAGGACAACAAAATCCCTGCAAGGATATTCCTGCAGTTTGAAGAACTTGTTTCCCCTTCACTCTTCAGATTTATATTTCTTTTAGCCTGTATATCTTGATAATAAGAGATAGTCTTCTCAGTACTCTGCTCAACACAAGCTCTGTGGAGGGGTTATTCCAAGATTTCCCATTTTACATAGCCAAGATGATTTATTTCACTGAGAATAAGAATGATTACAGGTAAATATAAAGTATACAAGTATAAAAAAAAATCTGTTTGATGCATTTTTTCACACAGAGCATTGAACCTCCTATCAGAGAGGGAGATTTGATTAGTGTAATTAAATATTAATGGTCCACATTCTAGATTATTCCAAACTGGAGGGGACACAAAAACTTTTGCTCAAAACCAAAGATGGTTTAATTTCCTCTTTTCACTTCATCCTTATTGTTTTTTTCCATCCAAAATGTGGTTGTTCCTGCCCAGGGTAAGCAGGCAGAAACCACGATCAGTGTGTGTGGTTGGCTGGTGCAAAGCAGATGGAATTTCCTTGGCTGTGCTGTGTATTTTTGATTAAGACATTTCCTGAGCTCAGCCGATAAAACGAGGCCGCTTTTCCCATTGCAGACGTTACACAGGAGCTGACAACATTCTCTCGAGTATTTTGTTGTCACGTTCCTGACAGGGAAATTTGTCTGTGGCAAAGATTCTTGTGCTTGATCTGTTGTGATTTCAAGCACAAACTGTTTTCCTCTGAGCCAGGCAGCTCTCACCTCAGTTAACATGATGAGGCCGAGGAAGTAGGACACGACGGAGAGGCCGAGGATGAGCAGCTCCCTCCTGTAGCCCCTGCGGAACACCTTGGGGTACATGTCCACCACAGCTGTCACGATGCTCTCCACACACACAAACTGCAACAGAGGACAGCAAGGATCCAGTGAAATCTGCTGCTGGGATTGGGATTTGCCACCTCACACTGTACATTTCCTCCTGTGTTTTCATCACAGAGGGTCGGTGATCCCTGGGGACAGCCCGTAAGCAGAAACTCAAACTGAAAGGAACATCTCCCAGTGGAAAAGTCCAAAGTTATGTATTTCCACCAAACTCAAACAGTTGGATCTCTCTGATATCATCCCAGATTGCATTTGCCCTGCAGCAGGTGGATTAAATGAAAAGGAAGCCTTTCAAATGTGGCTGGAGTGGGAATTAAATAACGTACAAAGCCTTCAATGGATCTCCAGGCACTTTTTCCATGCATCCTCCAACCTGCTACAGGAGCAGCAGGCTTTGGGGAAAGTTCTCTCCATGAAGAGAGAAGTTCCCAGAGCTGTTGAGTGCCCAAGCCAGGAATTCTAACAAAGGAGGGCAGGAACATGTTTGGCATCTTTAAACATCAAGAAAAATCAAAAAGCCTGAGCTTCTTACTCAGGGCTCTGCAGCAAAGTTTCTAAAACAGGGCCCAAAATAGACATTGGAATAGTCAAGAGCAAAATCCAGGAACTGCTCACTTAAAAAAAAAAAAAAAAAAAAGTCAAAAAATAAAGACTTAAGAACCTGTTAGATCATTAAAAAGAGTGGCTATTAAAACATTAAGTTTAATGATTGGAAATGTCATGCAGAACAAGCACTGCTGAGCTTTAGAATCATAAATTTTCTGAACCCAGTCATGCCAAGGGCTGAGCTGCATGCTAAAACACCCAGGCACGTCACATTTCTCTTCAAGCAGCTTTTGCAATTTTTCCAGTCACACAGGGACAACGACTTTTGTGCTGCCCCTTTGCTGCAGGCTGTGGCTGCACATCCCTTGCTATGGTATCTTGCAGTAAAAATACACCATAGGAAATTACATTATCACTATCTGATATTCAGCTTCAAAGTTCAGTGCAAAGTGCTTTAAAAAGAGGCTGTTTTTTTACTGAAGTGTGGATTTTAATCAGCCCTGCTGAAGTTCAGACTGATTTCTGTGTTAATAATGAAAGCTGGAGTCAGGCTGAAGCAGCCCTTGCAGTGAATCATGAAGGGATATCCAGCATCACAACTAAGATTTAAAATAGCAAAGAATTAAGTTAGGGGTCAGTCTTTCACCAGGCTGTTAGGTGTGATTTCCAACTGTTGGGGAGGCTAAAAAAAATCATTGGAATGGGTTTTGTTCCCCACCTGACTGTCCAAGCCCAGGAAGATGAGCATCATGAAGAACAGAGCTGCCCACAGAGGAGACAGAGGCATCATGGTGACAGCTTTAGGGTAAGCAATGAATGCAAGTCCTGGTCCTGGAAAGGAATAAAGAAATGCAAAGTTTATACTTTTGTGGGAGTTTGAGATGGAGCTCAGCTCCTCCAGAGCAGCCTGAGCTGTGGGAGAACAGCATTGCTGACAGCAAAATGTACCTGTGGCTGAGCAGGGCTCACTCAGCATCACTTACCAGATGTTTTATCTGGACACACCCATTTTCTCACTCTTCCTCTCCTGCTCCCTTCCCCAGCCCAGCGTGGAAACTGAGTGAGTGAGCAGAGTGTGGATGCTGAGCTGCTGCTCAGGGTCAGCCCACCACAACCTGACTCTTCTGTCATGGCACAGAAGAGGAACTAAACCCGAGACTGAACACCTTGACAAACTCTACCTCTCTCATAGCCTAACAGTTATCAGTACCTTATTCTGAGGCTTATCAGAAATGGCACAGCCCTGCCTGCATCCTGGCCAAAGGATGCTCAGCTTCTGTTCAGACCTCCCAGTGCTTTATGTTCCCCTTTTTTTGTGTGGATGTGCAGCACTGCAAACATCCCTGAATAAATCATAGCTGCTGCTCCTGTGATTGCCTTATATAATTTAGGAACATATCCTGGAATCTTTATTTTTTCCCTAACCTGGTGCAAGGCAAATGCTGGTTCCCATCCTGCTTTGTGGTTTGGGTGCTGCTGCTGCTGTGAGTGACATTGGCTACATATTTAGAGAAATCTTCAATATAGAACATTTTTGTAGCAGCACTGATAACTTCTCAGATCTGCTAAGAAATCTTCTGGCCTTGCTCATGTCTTTCTGGTTTTATTTATCAGCTGCTTTTTATGAAGCCAGCCAGCTTTCAAAGCAGGGGCACAAAGGCCCTCTCCCAGGCAATAAAGAAGAACCCTGTGCTCCTGCTGCAATAATTTCAGTGTCACACACTGCTGCTTCTTTCTTCATTTAAAACAGCATTTACAGGCTCCTATAATGAAGTGCAAGCCAGTTGTATTGAGGGATTTAGGAAAAGATAAATATTTTCCATGAGAGCATCAGTGAAACCCTGCTTGTGTTGCAGTTTTCCTGGGATTAACTCCACAACAGTCATTTCTGCTCCTCAACAGCTCAGCATTGCATTGGGCTTTTTTTCTGGGCAACCTCCTGTTCTTTTTCTTCTGCTTGAGGATGTTACAGCCACAAAGGTGTGGAGTAACTTCCATTGGATGCCCAGCTCCAATGGTGTTTGTGGATGGTTCATTTTTCATAAATCTGAGCCTGTGTACCTGTCTGGTTTCTCATTTTAACAGCTGCAGCTTTTTTTGCTTTAATATCCTTTCTCATTTATTTTTGTTTTTTCCAGAAGGAACAAATATTTGTGGATTTCAGTCTGTCTCATTGAAAGAAGGTGGGATGCAGGTGAGGATTAACACTCACAACTCAGTTTATCTGCTAAACACCATTCTGGAGGCTCAGCTGGAGTAGATTTGTGTTGCAGGGGCTCTTTGAATTCATATACTTGCTTCTATGCACAGCAGCATTGATAATTTTCACACACAAATGCATGGCCACAAAAATAGTTCAGAACTCTTCCTGCAGCAGTTATTCCATTGAGTCATCCCATGGCACAGAGTGTGAACTCTGCCCACATCATCTGGGCATGTTTTGTTAACTCAGAAATCTGCTTTTGGAACTTACCCGATTCTGCAACTTCTGCAATGGGCACGCCTTGTTCATAAGCCATAAATCCAAGAACTGAAAAGATAGCAAAACCAGCAACAAAGCTTGTGCCACTGTTCAAGCAGCAGAGCATGATGCAGTCTCTGAAAATATAAATAAAAAACACTGCAGTTGATCTCCAGAGCTGGGCTTTCTTTCATCCGCTGAGCCAGAGGATTGACAGAACCCTGGGCTGCAGGAATGGAGAGCAAGTTTTTCATTAGCAGTAAGGTCCCAACTCATTATTAATTATTCCTGAGAGCCACCAGGAATTAGCACGTGCAGGACACCAGCAGAATATCCTTGCTTGTCTTTTAACTCCTGGAGTTCAAAGCTGGTGCAAGTCACTTGCTGTTTTCCAATAACATCATTAAAAAACATGTAAAACTATGTAAAGCATGTAATAATCGTTAAAAACAATATACACACACCTATATGTATATATATGCATATAATATATAATATTTTATACACATATATGCATATAATGTATAATATTATATACATATATATGTATATAATATTATATATTATATGCACATATGTGTATATAATTATATATGTGCTAATAGTTTCCAGAGGATATGAACTTAGTAATAAACTCTATAAAAATGGTAACTTTTTTTTCCTGGGGGAAGAAAAAAAAGTAAATCCTGTTGTCTCATCTTAGCTCCTTCTATCTCTGTTAGAGAACACTGGCAAAATATCTCCATGCAAAATACAGCTGCAGTTTGGTTTCTAGTCATGTTTGAGAGGCTGTGGGAATTAAAATCACTGTACATAGTCTGGAAGTGTGTGCATGGCTAAAAAAGTGTCTGAAAAGAGGCCAAGGCAGTGCAAGGACAGAGATCTCTCAAGCAGACACATCCCACACCTAAACCACAGCAAGGACAAGGCCAAGGTGAAGAAAGATTTCTTTGCCCAGACTGGAAATGCCAAAAGAGAAAACCAGTTTAAAGAAAGGGAAGGTCCTCTGCAGCAAGGTGTGATTTCCCCCAGAGCCCAGGGAAATGTTGCTGTTCCTGCTGCTCTGACAGCTCTCCAGGCGTGACAGATGATGAGGCACTGATGGTTTATGCTGACAGTCACTCCTTGAAGAGTGTTTGCCACAGAGACAGCTGTGTACTTGAGAAAGCAATAATCTAACCCAGATGTTTGAGGTAAATTAGGGTTCTGACCCACTGAAACACAAGGCAAGCCTGGAGCTGCCTCGAGCCCATCCCTTAATCTGCTTTATCCCCATCTCACTGTGGCTCTGAAGCAAATTTTCCTGCAAGCTACCAATAAGAAGAAAGGACCCTGTAAAATCCAGCAGGTTCTGAATTCACAGCTTCAATAATTCAGTAAAGGATCACATCTTTGTCACAGATTTGTGAGACAATTCCTACTTCAAAGTCTTGGCAATTATTCCCTCAAAATTTCTCTGCTAATCTCCCTGCTTAATACTTTTATCCTGTGATGTCATCTCATCAGTTTTTGGAGCTCAAAGTGAGGTGAGCAGTTGCAGTATGTTGTTCCTTCACTGATGAGCCCTGCAGTGTCTCCCCCAGGTGTCCAAAGCTCTTCTGCCACCCCTGGGACTCACCTGAGCACGTTCCCCTGGCAGGGAGCACCCTGACATTCCTCAGCTGCAAAACCCAGGCTCAGCTCAGCCTCTGGGCCATGGGGGGCTTTGGCTCCCTCTCATCCCCTCAGCTTAATTTCAAGTATTAATTTGGGAAGGTTTTATCTTATCACAATTGCAGAGTAAAAATAATCTCTGTGATTGACATGACAACATCTATGAATTACTAAGATGTGCCCAGCTATGAAAAATTATTATTCCCATTTGTAGTGGAGACTCAGACATGGACAAGTGCAGTGATGTCCACACTTCTTCCATGCCTGGACTCTCTCTAACACTGTTCATTTGCAGTGAAATACTTGCTGAAAATATAAATTCCAACCTTTATTTGTTTGCTTCTCATATTAAATTATCCCAGCCCAGGCCAGTTCTACACTTTGGACATCGTAAAGCAAAATGGCAATCCAAAATAGAGGACTGAGGAGCACAGAGGCCTTTGTGCTTTGCAGAGATACAAAAAAAATGAAATATCAGCCCCTTCCTGACCTTCCCAGTGAATTTCAGCTCCAAAGAGCTCTGGGGGGACTCTCACACCCCACCTCTCTCACCTCAGGAAGTGGTGAGTCAATACTGAGAAATTAAAATGGAGTGTGATGAAACCCTGTCGATAAGAGAGGTCACAAAGATGAATTTTCCAATCCTCTGGGGGAAAAAGAGAGATCCTGCATTGGGGTGATGCAGCCAGATGATGCCTCCACTGGGCACAGGCTGGTCTCTTCAGGTAAGGTTTGGTTTAGATAATTCCCTGCTTCAAATGCAGTCTGAAGAAGATGTTTCCCTCTGAGGAATGCTGTGGCACAGGATATTTGAGAGCTGCTGGTTCCTGAGGGGGAGATAAGGGCTGGAGCCCCTGGCAGGGATTGCTGCTCCCTCCTGAAGCAGGGACAGAGCCCAGCTGGAGAATCCCACAGAACAAGAGGATCTCCTCTCTCAGGGAAGCCTGGCAAACCACAGCACCAAACCATCTGCAGGATAAGTACACATTTCTCCAAGGAAAGGGGAAAAGGGGGATTTTCACCCCCTCCAGCCACTGAGGTTCCTGTTCTTTTCAGGTAACACCACCCCAGCTGAATTGTTTCACAGCCAGGGAGGCAGTCAGAGACTGAACACAGCTTCTCTGGGGGTCCTCATGAAAATATAACCTCCAATTTCCCTTCCTTTGGCCTTGCAGGAGTTCTACCAAACCCCCAGCTCCTGGTTTTTATCCCACAGGCAGAAATAACCTGTAGTTCAGGGGTTTTTTTTCTGCTATGGGAAGAGAAACTGGAAAGTGGATCTGGATCTATTGATTGTGAAACCAATAAGTTTTAAAACACAAGTGCTCAGGAACCATCGAAAGGACAACGTGAATTTTTTATGTGCACCCTTGGCAGGAGGACATCAGAGCCTGACTGAAGCCCAGACTGATTTCAAGTGAAAGGAAAACTTCAAATTTTTATGAAAACTTCACATTCTTCCAAATTAAACTCCTGCCAATCACCTGAATAATTCAGGATGTGCATCACTTCTCTCCCTGCCTGTCAGGCAGGACACTTCTGAAGATTCATGCTGCCTTCCTTGAGGAGCTTCTCTGTGCCCACAGAGCCCTGGCATCCCTCCAGCTCCTTCCCTGCCTTTATGGATTCCTCAAGACCCAATTGAGAAATCCCCATTTCTCTTCTCCTCCTAGACTAGAAACTTGGCAAAGGACAAATCTTCAGGTCTTGAAAGTTTTGTCCATGTGTGAAATCGCTCCTTTATCTCCTGCCCCACAGTGGGAACAGGGGAGCTGATGCTGAACTTGTACCTGGGAATGGATTTGGGATTCTGAGCTGGATAAAAACCCCAGGAAACATCAGTACACCTGTGTGTTATCCCTGTGGGGAAACACTGCCTGCTGCTGGCACTGCCAGGGCTTCCAGCTTCTCAGAGGAGTCACTTGGGACACAAACTCAGGACATCCAGGGAGGAGCTGCTTTTGTTTTCCAGTGAAAGATACATAAGGATGATAAAAAATTTCCTATTCAAGGACATGAAGTGACTTTTGCAATTCATTTACCACACTAATGAATTAAATCAGGTTTAAATCTTAAATTCACCAGGCTCAGACTTTCCATTTGAAAATAATTGAAAAATTATTTCATTTCCCACTGAAATATCTCTTGCCATTATTTTCAACTGCAATTTTCCTTAGGGAAGAAAAATTGGAGTAAAACAGAGCAGAAGATGTCTATGTTATGATCAGACTGTGGGGGTTGCAGGAGGAAAACCCCCCAGCTTGATTTAATTTTTTCAAAAGTGCTGGTTAGAATATAAAATTGTGGTTTTCACATCAGAGCTCTGCCCAGCTCTGCCACATTCTGCACTCCACTGCTGTCCTGCCCCTTCCCTCAGACTTGTTAAAAATCACACCTCAGGACACAGTGACGTCTGGGAGATTTGGGAAATGTTTTGTGAAGGGAATTGTGCAGTTTGGATGGAGTAAAAGGTGTTTGGCTGCAGCCTCCTGCTCAGCACCTTCAGAGCAGAGTTTTACCAGCTGAGCTCTGGGTCAGAGGGAAGGAAACAAAAAATAATCCATAAATGCAAACTCCTGTGTTTTGTAGTGGGTTACAAAACCTTGGGAAAAGCATTCCTGGGCTCCTTGTGGCACTGACAGCTTCTAGTTGGGATCCAACTGGGAAGAAATAGAAATAAAACTGAAGAAGAGAGGGGAGGCTTTGCTAAAGTGTCACTTGTGCTAATTAGGGGAAAGGTTCATTACCAGCAGCTCTGAAGGTTGTAGGGGACTCACACCACCTTCTGCAGCAAAACATTTTGTCTTGCTAAGACATGGAAAGAAGGAGCACTTCCTCAAACTGCCTCCTGAACCCTCCAAGTAAAACTGTAATTTAGAATTTAAATAAATTTTGGGGGTTTGGGGTTGTTTGTTTTGGATATTCTTTTGCTTTTGGATTGTGTTATTTCCTTTAGAGGAAAATGAAACTTTGGTTCTCTTTCTGGAGACCTTAATGGAGTCACTACAACCAAACTGTCCTTGTAGGAATTTTAGGGAAATGAATTCAATAACTGTGGATTCCAGAAGAAAAGAGTAGGGCTCATATGCCAGTAATATGGAAAGGGGGTTTTGTGCAAATCATATCTCTCCTATCCCATTGACTCAGGAGAGATTAAAACCTCCTGAAGTCATTGGCAATTCCCTCCTTGGGGATATGGAGATAAGCCATGAAATGCTGCCCATTCCCTCTGGGTTGAGGCCTGCAAACTTCCCCAAAAAATGGGGAGAGGTGGCGGTCAGAGCACTCACCAAACTGGGGTGATGTGTAATAACAATTTTTGGTAGTACTTTTTAAAAAGCAGCTTAAGTAATGCACACACACTCAATTATACCAGTCTGAAATCCTGTGTTTTTCCATACAGTTCTGTGTGTACTGAGGGGTTGTGGAAGGCTCAGATTTGACCAAAAGGGATTAAAACACCACATTTTGGAGCAGATTTCCTCTGAAGCAGTTCCAAGAAACATTACAGATCTCTGTCCCACTAAAACACCTGTGTGTGCTTCTGGTTATCCAAGGGAAAAAGGGAAGTGATTCCCAGTTTCACCCCAAGAGCAGAATTGCAGCGTGGAAGGTGTTACCTGTAGCAGTTGTTGTTGTAGTTGTTGTAACTCCCCAGGGCTGTCAGGCACCCCAAGCAGATGGCGTAGGAGAAAAAGATCTGTGTGCCAGCATCCACCCACACCTGGAGACAGAGAACAGGGAGAGCTCAGGAAACCAGCCAGGAGAAATCACCCTCCTGCAAAATATTGGCTGCAAACCTGCATAGGAAGCTCTGCAGGTTAAGAGGGTCTGGCAAAGCTCATACAAATCACAACCTTAAAAACAATATCTTGCTGAGAGGGAAATTCCCCTCCCCAGCCCAGCTGGTCTCTACAGGCTCAGCCTAATGTAGAAAGGGAGACAGAATTCCTAGAGAAGAACCTCACCCATTAAATTCATTAATTGTTTTTGTATAGTTTTGCTAATTGCAGCCTAAATAGGATCACCTGCATTTATCTCACTCCCATTGGCCAGTTACTTATTCAAATTTAAAAATTTAGTGTGAATAAATGCTCTAAAGACAAAATGTGCCATTCCTTGATAGTACATAAATTAATCTGGGGAAAGGAGGGATAACTTATCCAGAGAAAGGATGTTTTTAGCAAAATTTAATGGATCCAACAGGCACAAATTACAGTTCTGGTCACTGTACAATCAACAAGTTTGGTAGAGTTTAATGAGTCATTAACTTTATAATGTCATTGTGGGAACATTTATATCCTAAAGTGATACAAACGATTTTAAATCAGAGGAAAGGAAAAGGAAGCATGAATTGACACAGTGAGATTCATCTCCTCAGAGAAACCTCAGAACATTAATGAGCAGGTTCCTTTTCCTTTAAATCAATTTATTTCACTTGACCAGTGTGGGTGTGTTCCCACTGGAGCTGAAGGTACCCCTTGATGTCCTGGTTTTAACCTGAGCATGATGTGGAGTACCCAAACCCACACAGCTGCAATCCAGTAAAATCCTGTTCCTGTTTTCCTGGGATAAATGATCTCTTGAAGTCCTTTGTTAAAGCAGAGTGACCAAAACACCAAACCCTGAGTGATAATCAGAGGCAGTGACTGTGCAGCCATTCCCTGCTGGAGCTGGAGCCAGGGAAGAGAACGATCTCAGGACTAATAACAACCATCAAATCCTCCTAAACACGCAAGGGGATGTGTTTGTTTTACATCTGATCAAGTGAGACCTTGCTCTCTGGAGCTGTTGAGTGTTTCTCTTTAGAAATAACATTAGGATCACATTTGATTTACATCAGAGCCTTAAAGGGTTTCGTTGCTGTCACCCCGAATAAGACACAGCTGGTTACACCCCAGAGCTTCAGCACTGCTGAGGAAAGGCTGCACACAGAGAGGTTTTTGACAGACAGGCTCTTTAACAAGACTGGAAGCTCCCAAAAAGCTGTGAGGAGCGTGGCTCAGCTGAGAACACCCCATCTGCTGGGGCCCTGACAAAAGCTGGGAAACTGGATCAGCGCACGGATCCTTCCCTTCCCGGCCTCCCAGAGCTGCAGGGAACCCAGAGGAGCAGCTGCCCTTCCTGCTGGCCACAGCTCTGATCATCCCTGCAACACCAGTCCTGCTGGAAGTGGGAGCTGTGCTGGAAGGGAGCAGCTCCAGAGCTGCTGGAGCAGAGAGCAGAGAGCAGAGAGCACATCCCTCCAGAGCTCCTGTGCCCAGACACAAGAGCAAACTCTGGCCACAAGAGATGCTCTTTCCTTCAAAGGAAACAAAGGCTGTGACATCCCACAGGGATTCAGACTAAAATGTGGCAAGCACTCTATGAGAACACTTCTGCAAGGAAACATTGACAGATTCTCTAAAACTGGAACCAGACTGAAGAGTGTTTTTGTTGCGCTCTGTGACATCAGTCTAGAAATCCCCTCAGAACTTAGGGCTGATGTCTAGATAGGAATGGAGAAACAATTTTATTTGCTGAATGGAATAATACAATCTGTATTATATATGGAATTATACAATCTGTATAGCTTCTTTTGGGTTGTATAATCAGAGGACAAGTGGCATTTAATTTGTCCAGGTTTCTAAAATGGCAAAAAGCAATCAGCAAAGTGACAAACAGGAACACGAATTTAGAAACCCCAGGTAGATTTTCTGTGGCTGAAAAAATGCCAGAACTGGACTAACCCTGGTGTATCCTGCCAGCCATGCCAGCACTTTAAAGCCTTGAAGGTGACATTTCAGCTCATTTTCCATCTCCTCACCCCAACAGCCAGGGACCATCTGACATTGGGCCTCAGACTGCAGCACTCAGTTCGTGGCTGGAGAATTTGGGGAAGTCTCAAATTGTTCATTAGTTGGTGTCACCTCAATTTGGTCACTCACAAAGGGCACTCAGGGGAAGGTGTTCCCATTCCAGCTTGTAAAGGGCACAGGTGGGATCCTGTAGACACCAATCCCAAATCCAGGTTCCACCCACCCAGCTCACGGCCACAAAACCACTCTGGGATTATTTCTGAGAGTGCTGAGTCTGGATTTAAGCTGAAGTTGTTGCCCTTTCTGTGCAGAACAATGACATTCTGAAGAGCAGGGACACCTGGGGCAGCAGCTGGGACAAAAGAGGATATTTGTCTGAAGGGTGACACATCTCAACACTTTTCTGCCATGAGTGAATCCAGAGGACAGGACCTGCACCAGAGAGCACCCTGTTGGTGCTTTATGAACTTTGGGCCTTGAAAACCCTTAGGTCAGTGATAATTAATTCAATTTAGCACTCACAAACTTGGGATTGGAACTGTTTTATAGCTTCTGTCAGCTCCTACCTTAAAGGATGGAACCAGACTTTTTTCTCTTTTTTCATCTCACAGAAAACGTTGCCATGCCGAAACAAGATTAAAATTAAAGCACAAAACATCGATAACAAACCCTAATATTTGAAAAATCACATTTTTTCAAAGGACAGAACCTTATAAAACAACAAAAGGAGCATTTTCTATTAAAAATGGACAGTGCTGCTTTGCAACACCCAGCTCTCAAGCCTGGCAATGCCCCCGTTTTAAGTCTGTCTGGGTAACCTCAATTTGGCCTTCTTGTGGCAGGTCTGGGACACAATCCCCATTCCCATGAGTGTTTTCTCAGCCCAGGGAGATGAATTGAGCTGGCCAAACACAGGATGCTGCTGTCTGGAGGATGCCTTGCCTCCTTTGTAGCTCATGCAATGAAAGCAGGATAAGGAAGAAAGAAGAGGGATGTGCTGTAGTGCAGACAACAGAACCCTGCTCTGGAGAATTAGGTTCTTTTCATGTCCCTGCCATAAAGTTTCTATGGGATGTTATGTCCATAAATCACTTCAAGCAACCTTTTCTCACATGTTCCTTGACTTGGCTGTCCCCTAATGAGTGTCCAAAGCGAAGGACAAAGTTGCTGAGCACTCACTGATGCAGATAAAGTGAATTAAAGTCACTCCTTGAACAACTGAAAAAACACCCCACTCTAACAAACCAAATTGAAAATCCCCAGAAGAGTGACAGCCCCTTGTTTTAGTTTCATTATAAATGTCTTTCTGTAAGTAAGATGGGGTCATGCCATACACTGAAAATAAAACAAATGAGGTGTCTGAAGCACATGGCCAATGCAGAAATAAGTCTCTTGGCAAAGCTGAGTTATTTATTTTTGTGATGATCAAGCCTTATGCAGTGAATTTAGAGGGCCAAGCAAGGAGGGATAAAACAAAATATTGCATAACTGTCCTGAGATGAGCTCTGAACAAAGCAGAGACCTGTGATGTGCTGCTGTTGACTATTTCCATCGTGCATGGAATAAAGAACAACGGTGCTCACCTGTAGGAATATCTCAAATTCCAGGGGTTTCTCTAACTTTGTACCTTCCCTGTACTTTCTGTGCTCTCTGGATCTCTTTTGAACAAGCTACAATGCAGCTGTTATGAAATCTTTCTGTGGGTGCAGGAAGCATCTCCCAGGACACTCTGACTTTAACTGGCACTTCCTCCAAGACTCAATAACTCAAACATTTTTTGTAGCTGTGTAAAAAAAACCCCACAACTTGGTGTAAAATTGTTCCACGTCTGGGCAACACAGGAAAATCAGGCAGCTATTTTCACTCTGATCCTTCCAAAAGATAGGCAGGGCTTTTTAAAAAAAGAAAAATATATTCTGTTGGCACCTGAGGAGGTTCATTTTGCAGCCCAGGGGCTGATGAGCAGCGATCCTCGTGTGGGTAAAGCAGCACACACATCCTCCCTTCCCTTTTGGCAGCATTCTAAATCCCATTTCACAGGTTTCTCAGGGAAATAAAATGAATATATTGGTTTTCTGTCTGTCCCTGGCCTTTCCTACAGCTGTGTTTGCTTCCTGGAGATCTCCTGTCAAAATCCAAGGCATTAATTTGAGATTGAAGCCCAAGCACCTGCTGGAATCTTCATCCCAGGGGTTTGGCATCATAAATATCCACTTTTTTTTTTTTTTCTCATTCTTAGGGGTGAGGTTGAGCACCAAAGCTCAAACATCCTTAATTCCAGAGTGTTAATGACAATCCCATCATGAAGCACTGCCTGAGAATATGGGAGACCAGCTACAACCTGTGCTTGCTCTTTAAAACGTGATGTTCCAAATGTTGACAGTCATTTATTTCCCATTTTGTTATCAGAGAACGAGCAATCACTCCAGGTTTTCTTTTAATTTAAATTATTCATTACTTTTTGATGAATCTCAGCAGTGTTTGTATTTTAAAAAGCAGTTTGCCTTCGGTTTCAAATGAGAATTTTAAAAATAAAGCCATGGCTGTCGGGAGATAATAAATGAAATTTCAAGGTTAGAGCATAGAATAACTGCAGAATTTTATCACAAATGCCTGAATAAAATGAGCTGTTGCCAGATAGGTTTAGGTGTTACAGGGGTGTAGGAAACCATCAAAATGTGAGGTCTTGACCTTGAGGTAACACCTGCTAATTTCTGACATTGACTATAGGAAACCCCCAAAATAAATGCTAAGAAAATAAATAGGATTTTAAAAAATGCAGTTTCTAATAGGTTTGGGAAGAAGGCAAAGTCCCAGTTTCAGCCTGTGCTTTCATCTCCAATATCCTGGGAAGTTCTCCCGTCAGTGGATCATTCAAGCTGCTTTTCAGCTGGAACACCTGACTGGGGGAACTGGGATTGAAAACCAGGGGGAATTTCTGTTTTCACCCCACAGAAAACACGAGCTGCTCGTGCTGTGACCCTTCCCAAAAATTCAGAGGAACAGATCCCACCAGGGTGTTCTGACCTTGCTGAAGTTCCCCACACAGGGAGCTTTAATATTTTCTATTTACAGCACTCCTTCTTCCAGTCTTAGATCCCAGGTCTCTCTAATAAAGGGCAATTTTATCCCCCAGGTGAACTTTTGGTGACACCAAGGAACTAAGAATTATTCTGCTGTAATATGCAATGAAAAGAATCTTCCCCTAAGTTGCATTTTATTACACTCCTCTGCTACAAGTATATCTTTATGTATATGTATTAATGTATATATAGGTATATAAAATAGGTAGTAGAGGAGGACTGAGCACTTTACCTCTGGTCTTATTCCAATCAAGTGATTTTTTTCCTGGCTTTTTCATTGTAAAGAAGGTTCAGCCACACCACAGCCTCCTCTGTTGGGGCTGCTGTGGCAGCAGTGGGGAGTGTGGGATGAGAAACAGGCTGCACACACTGGGAGGGAGGCAAGAGAGCCACACCTGGGCTGCTGCTGTTAACTTCCCATGTTCCTCAAGCTGCAAAATGTTCTGTGTTGCCAGGACACCCCCAGGAAGGCAGCAGAGGGGCAGTCTGGGTGCTGCCAGGGCAGAATGCTCGCTGACATGGATGGAGCAGGGGCTGAGGAGCAGGAAGGTGCAGCACCTTCGGATTCTGCACAAAGCCCAAAATCACTGCCAGCCACCCAAACCCCCGGGCAAAGGCAGGGAAAATAAAGAGAACCAGTTTGCATTTACTCTCCAGTCACTCTCTTGCAATCAAGTGAAATTTTGTCTCAAATAGCAGCGAGCACAGAAATCAGCTGAGTGTCTGGGCTGTGCAGCTGCCAAAATACAGAATTCAGAGGTCAAGGTTGTGTTCTATTTGCAAAACAACCCAAACACTTGGAGGATGCAGACGTTCAAAGGGAATAAATCCATTCCTTGCATGCATCCTGCTGTTCCCTGACTAGCAGTACACTGATTATATCTCATTCCTATTGATCCTGCAGGCACAATCAAACAGGGAACAATAAACTTTATTATCTTCATTTTCCCACATTGTCAACACAGTTTTTGTACCTGTGTAGTTTTTCATATTTGACTAAAATATAGTCAAGTATGAAAAATTATTTGACTATAAAATAGTCTTGGTATATGTTGGTTGTTTTTTTTTTTAAAAACAACAAATCTTCCAGAGTTAAATTAAAAGACATTTTGTGCTTCAAAATCAGACAAAAGAAGTTCTTTCATAAAATTAAATCAGTTAATCCCTGGGGTCCCAATGAAAACCTTTTTGCTGAGTATGAAAATACAGTTTTGGAACCAGAAACTACAGTTTTTGGAACTGGAATCTTGGAACACCCAGTGAGTAAAACAGGTTGTTATAATACAGTTTGAAAGCAGAATATTACTTTAGCTACAGACACAGATTAAAGCCCTGAGAATTTTTAGGATGTTTTTTACAATAAATGACTCTGGATGTCGCTGCCTCAAGAGATACAATCTCTGATACAACTTACTTCTGATATATTTATTTTCCAATGAATAAAGCCCTTTAAAAGTCAGCTTTCAGTGTTTTATCCTCTCTGCATTATTGAGCCTCTGCTAGGAGTGTGAATGTAGGAAAATCAGGATATAAATCAGACTATCCACTGAGGATGTGCCTCGGGCTGCTCGAAGTGGCAGCGCTGTGACAGCCACTGATGTAAAAGTGTTTGGTGTGATGTTGGCCAAGTGAAGCTCAGCTGCTCCAGGCTCCTCCAGATGGCAAGAACAGCACAAAAATATCCCTCACTTATCTCCAAGCAGCCTCAGCTCCAAGGAGTTGTGGCTGAGGGCAAAGCTGGGGTGCCTGGCTGGAGAAAATAAAGGATAAAACCCCACTGGATCCAAGCAGGCTGGCACCAAGCATGTTATTTAATAGAAATCAGCTCTTCAGCCCCTGTCCCCAAATGCCTTCTTGGAAAAAGAAACAAAAAAAAAAAATATCTCTCCCAACTCAGTGGGAAATGCCATTAAATGGGGAACTGAACCCAAACAAAATATGAGTTGTGCATTGTGGGGAGGCAGCGACAGAAGTGGTGCGTTTTGGACTCAGGAGTGAGTTTGTGTCTGAAGTTTACTACCCAGGGCTCTCTAAACAACACAGCCTCTGAAAGCAGAGCCTTCATTAGAGCAGGAAAACACCACTTAAACGGCCAGGCAGAAAATGGCTGAATTAAGCTCTTTTTCCCTCTCTTTAATGGTAGTGATTCTCAAAAGATTCAAAGTAGGTTAGGGGAAGAATAAAACAGCTATGTTTCTAGTGCCTACCTGACAACAGCTTTTGTAGGGGTGAATAATTACATGAAAATCACTTCCTTTCCACCTCTCTTTGGGGTTTCTGTGGGTTGCTAGGCAGTCTCTCTGCTACCTTCTGCTAATGTCACTTCCAGAGGGCTGAATACAGTAAATTCATTGGGAGAATGGAAACTCGGGAGAAGAAGGACCTAAATACTCGGAGTTTTGTTTATTCATTGGTGCCTTTGGAGCCCAGCACTATAGCTGGGATCACTTTACAGGTATTGAAATGCTAATTTCCCCAGGGGCTGCTGTCAGCCAAGTACCACCCAGTTAAAATGGGACAGGACCTTCCTCCACACTGGAGCCACACCAGTTGCATGTTCCTGTGGCAGCATCCAACGTGGAAAATCAAGTGCTGGAGCAAAGCAGGCTGAGGATCCTTCTAGGATTTACAGGAGCAATTCTCTTCCTCCTTCTCGCTGCTTTTCATGATTAAAACATTCCTACAGTCCTTAATCCAAATGCTGGGCTGTCTTGGTTGCCTTGGTGCGATTCCAAGAGGAGCAGCCACGAGGTGCAGTTGTACTTCCCTGAGTAAATCAGGAGGGGTCACAGAGAGGAGGGGGCAGAAAATCCTGGCACAGGTTCCCAGGGGATCTGGGGCTGCCCCTGGGTCCCTGGCAGTGCCCAAGGCCAGGCTGGGTGGGATTTTGGAGCACCTGGGACAGTGGAAAGCATCCTGCTCATGGCAGGGGTGGCCCTGGATGACCCTTTCCAACTCAAACCACTCCGTGATTGCACAGAGGTTAAAAAAAGCAATAAACTTTATCCAAATATCCCTCTCCACTGCAGAGAAAAGTGGGGCTGGGATGCTCCCTCCAGAGGGCAGGGATGAGTGGCTGTGGGAAGAGCAACAAGCAAACCCAGAGCAGGGTTCTGAGAGGTCCAGCAGGGTTTGGATTTCCAGTTTCAGTCTCCTGAGCCTGTGATTCTCTTCATGATTCTCTTTGATTCTGGCCTTATGTGTTCTCATCCTCAAAGTTACCTGACCCAGCCTGGCACAACAGGAGATGGGGAAATCCAGAGGCTTTGAATTCACCTCCCTGTCAGCATTTTCTGAAGGCAGGATTCAACCCCCTTGGAATATATATCAGCTTTCCATTAATTTAGTTCTGGAGCATATGGAAGGAGTTACCTGGTGGTGTAAGGTACACAGAATATCCCAGAGATATTATTCATATGAAATCATTTATATCCTTCTGATAATGTGATTTGGTGTGGGGGGAAAGGCATCTGGAACAATTTTGTGTCTGAGTGATAGGAAAGAAAAATTGTCTTCAGTGGATTGGTAGGAAACATCTTTAGAAAGGTATTGATATTTAATCACAATATCTCCTTTTAGGAGGTATTGATAAGAGGCAAAATATCATTAAATCCCAGTATCTCTTGGAAGCAGCACCTTTTTCTGCACTTATTCATTTCTCTTTAGTGAGAAAGTTCAGGGCAGGAGGATGCTCTGCATTGTTCTTCTGAGATCTTCTTGGGAATGGAAAATCATGTCAGGCTCTGGGAAGGTAAAATCACTGAGCATCCCCATGGTCCAGTGTGCTGGAGAGACCTCTTGCCTCAAAAGCACCAAAACTTCTGCCTTCTCCTACACTTTCACTACATAAAGCTTCAGGCATTGGGAATAAAAGAACTTTTCCTTTTCATTTTGTGTGTGGTCTGGAGAAAGCACAAAGAATAACCCTTGCCTTTCCTCCTCTTTCCACATTTGATATATTTCTATGTATATTTCATATATTTTCAGTGTCCCAGAGACACCAGAATTTACCAGGTCTTTTAGGCAGCCCGTTAATGTCATTTCCTATAAATGACAAATAAAGATGCTCAATTTTTTAAAATAAATGCAGGAAGTGCAGTCAACTGATTTTTAAAATGAGGGTGTTGATTAGAGTTCCACTTTACTGAACCACTACCAACAAGTGCTCTCAGGATGAGACATTTGGCAGCTCCCACATCAACCAGAATGCACTCACGGGGGTTTCAAAATATTTACACTTAATTCAGCTGAAGGCATTGATGGGAGGGATGACCCTGGGTAATTTCTGCACTGCTCTGAATCCAAACCAAGATGGTTTTAGGGTTTTTTTCCTACAAATATTCTGTTTGTGTTACATTTGCCAGAAAGCAGGGCTCTGGGCTGGGTTTGGCTTTTAGGTTTTAGGGGAGATACAGGAGATTTAGCAAAGGCAGTGGGGTTCCATCATTTCAAAATATCCAATTTCTACTACAGACTTGCTCAATTGTAATATCCCAGTGACAAAAACCCTTCTCCAGTGGCTTTTTAATTAACTCCTCTTACTCTCTTTCGTTTCTCCTTCCCCATCCCTGAAGCCTGAGGAACACTGGAGACACCAAACACAGCATCCAGCCCTGACATTTGAAGTATTTGCAAAGGGGAAATGTCCTGGTTTTGATCATTATTCAAAGATTTCATTCAGAAATGAAGAGGAAGCTGTACTTGGGTTATATAACTCTGTGTGAAATGTTATTTAATCTGATTTCTTTCAAAATAATAATAATAATTCTCCAGGATTCGTTTTAAGCCACCTGAAGAATACTTATCTGTAAATTATATCTCTATAAAAAGAACATCTCAAAACAGAAGAAAATAGAGTTCTAGAAGCATGAGGATAGTTTGATCTTTAATTCTTAGTTTCATTCACAGCAGCCTAAACCTTGTATAAATATCTGATACCAAAAGCTCCTCCCATAGTGGGTCCAGGGCTGCTCCTGTAGGACAAATCCTCTGCACCACCAAAGGTCACACACCAAAAGCATCATTTTTCCCCAAAACACTGCAGTTCCCTCCTGTTGGAGTCTGAGATACAGAGTGTGTGCCCTTGATTCTAATACTTAGCTCTAGGATTCAAAGAAACACTGAATTTCATATAATAAGAAATTCATGGGCATGTTTTCATGGTGATACATGAGAACAAATGCTAAAGTTAGATAGGAAAAGTGTAAGTGTGTAGATTAGAAAGTTTCTTAAATCACTGGGTGAAAAAGTAGTTTAGAGAACAGGAGACAAGGTGGAGGATTTAGGGTGTTGTCTCTTGTCCTTCTTCTTTCTTCTTCTTGTTCTTCTCCTGGGGGTTTTTGGGCAGTAGTTGTTAGTGATTGGATAGAAAATATCATAGTACAGCACACAGGTGTTGGGTCATTGGGTCACTAATATAAATAACTTAGTTGGCATCTGTTAATTGGGTAAATGGACATATAAAAGACCTTGAAGAGGATCTTTGTTATCCATTTTACCCTTTTCTATCATAGTGCACACAGCTCCTTGTACCTTGTAATGCTGATAAGAAAAAATAAACAACTGAGACAGAACAAGAGAAAACTGCCTCCCTCTCTCAATCTTCAGTTCAAAGGGAAAAAGAACCCAATCCAAAAGTCCTGAATGGGACAGCCTCCCTTCAGAGGAACTTATTGTCTCTCTGTGTCTCATATGAGGAATGAAAACAGCTCCACTGGGGTTTTTCCTGCTCTTCAGGAATCCCCAGTGATTTTCAGCGAGCCCTGAAGATCCCAGACCACTTCAGGTCCTGAAGGTGCTGCTGAGCTCCATATCTCACCTCAAACATCTTTATGTCTAATTCATCTGATGTCTCTGAGTAAGGCAAACTTCCATTTAGCACTGTGCACTTTTAATAAACAGAAAAGGATGCTCAGAAAATAATCTGCTGCCTCACTACTGAATGACTAAAAATTTTCCATTTTTGCATTTCAAATAGGTGAAGCTTCTGTGATGTTAGGGCACAAAATTCAAAGGAGATTTTCCCATTCCAGGAGCCTGGATTTTACCTTGCTAGATTTTTGCAGAATTGGAATCCATGAAAATAAGAAATGCAACTAAAACACTGTTTTATTGGCTTCTTTTGCTTGCAGAAATATTTCTTCAGCTAAATCAAATACATGAAGAGTTAATATATAAATATATTCTACTACTCTAATGTAGTATTTGGCAAATTATGGGCTTGAGGATACAATATGCAGAGTAAAAATTGAAAAGAAACAAAAAAAACCTAAAAAACCACTCATCCCCTACATTATAAAGACCTTAAAATTGAGCTGGGTTGGAATAATCAAATGTATGCTATAAATACTCATCTAAATAAAAAAAACCTGCCTGCAGGAATATATTTAAATTTTCCAAGCAGTAAATCAAAGTTTGTCTCACCAAAGCTTATCTGTGTTCATTAGAGCTTTGTTCCCCTCAGAAATCCCTTAGAGGACAAAACAATTCCCTGACTGCCAAAGGAACCCTGAAGGTGGCAGTGGGGTATTAGGCCAGTTGGAGAAAAGATGGAAAATAAACCTCTGCAGAGCCTCTCCCCTTGGATAAACTGTCACACAGACAGAGAATTTCCCTGCTGACATCCCTGCATGACCTTAGGTCACTCGAGGTGTGAAACAAACACCTCATAACTCCTGATAAATAGAACATTCCTGGACTGGATGGTTTTGTCGAGGGATATCTGAGAGTGGTTGGGTTTTGCATAGCAGTAATTCAGATTTTCCCCCATGTTGCAGGCTGCAGAGAGCTCTAACACCTCCACTTAATTCCTTGGATGAGGATGTGTCAGGCCCCAGCAATCCAGGGTGAGACCAGCCTGGGTGGAAAGAGCTCTCCTAAAACGTGCCCTTCATGGTTCCACGTTTGTTTTCTTGTTTGTTCTCACATTTTCTACAGCAGCAGCTCCAGCACTAAAGGCTGTTTGGGGCAGTAAAAATTTCATTCCCACCTTCTCAGATCAGATCCCTCCCTCAGTCGTTCCTCATAGGGTCTGGGGGAGCTGGGGTTGTTTATCCTGGAGAAAAGGAGGCTCAGAGGTGACTTTAGCCCTCTCCACAGCTCCCTGAAAGGAGGCTCTGGGCAGGTGGGGATGGTCTCTTCCTCCAGCAGCACTGACAGAGCCAGAGGACACAGCCTCAAGCTGCACCAAGGGCAACATAGGTTGGAAATTAGGAAAAAGCTTTTCACAGAAAGGGTGATAAAGCACTGGAATGGTCTGCCCAGGGAGGTGGTGGTGGAGTCACCATCCCTGGATGTGTTTAAAAAAGACTGGATGTGGACTCAGTGCCATGGTTTAGGTGAGGTGTTAGGGCTGGGTTGGACTCGGTGGTCTTGGAGGTCTCTTCCAACCCAGTGATTCTGTGATTCTGTGAATTCTGTAAATTCTGTGAATTCTGTGATTCTGTGAATTCTGTGATTCTGTGATTCTGTGAATTCTGTAAATTCTGTGATTCTGTGATTCTGTGAATTCTGTCATTCTGTGAATTCTGTGATTCTGTGAATTCTGTGATTCTGTAAATTCTGTGAATTCTGTGATTCTGTGAATTCTGTAAATTCTGTGATTCTGTGAATTCTATGATTCTGTGAATTCTGTGAATTCTGTGATTCTGTGAATTCTGT